>NW_020356198.1:122500-145000 GCF_002211085.1 Panicum hallii | reverse complement strand
GTGTGACAGTTCGTGTACTTGTAATACTAGATATACTTTGTTAGTGTGAAATATGTGTTTGTTCAGTGTAAAGCTTGTGTATGTTTGTGTGAAGCTTTTGAAAATTAAAAGTACAAGTTAAAAGGGTATTTTTGTAATTACAAAAAAAAAACCTAGGGTTGTTTTTGCAAAATGTATTTGGATTAAGGTAATTTTGAAATAAGTAAAGGGTGGTTTTGTAAGTATGTTTTTCTTACTTTATGTTTTGTAAAAATATATATATTTACTCAAAAGTTGCATTGGGAATGCGCGTGTTGAAATATGTAAAAATTTTGGGTAAAGAGGTAAAAATAAGGGTATTTATGCAATTTTATAAAAGTACAAGTCCTTTTATGCAAATGTTTGATTTACAAAAGTAATTTCCAAAGTTACTCAGGGCTAAAGTGTAAAAGTGCAAGTCATGATGACATGTCTATCCAATCATTATGACGATTCTATCCCGTCATCATGACATGTCATAAATGCTTGCATTTAAGTCCTGAATTTTATAAAATTACGTTCTTTAGGACAAAAACAATTCAAATCCGACTTTTATTCAAAACTTCACGTGTAAAAATATAAATTTTGAGTTTTTGAACTTGAGCCCTAAAGCAATGTTGTAGAGCTTGAAAAACTCTCCAACTTTCGTTTTGGGCATTTCTTCATTTGGGTTTTAAATCAACGGGAAATTTTGATTTACAGTCAGGCCCTTGCAGTTTTCTGTATTTACGAAAAGGTCCCTGGAGAATTCCAACCCTTCTTCTCCTCTGTTTTTCTTCTCCCTGGGCTTCCTTATCCCCACCGGCGGCCTATCTTTTTCCTGACTCCATCCTTATCCCCTGCCTCCCTTCCTCTCTCTGCCCCTGGCGGCTCGGGTGCTAAGCGGTGCAGGGAGCGAGCAAGCAGTGGGCGGCGCGCAGCAGCTCGGCAGGCGCTGGGTGAGCCGCGGCAGGCGCGCGGCCCAGGCGCGCGCGGCCGTCGGGGCAGGTGGAGGCGGCGGCTCGGCGCTGCGCTGGCGCGGCTGGGGCGGCCACAGCTCGACGCGGTGATGGGGCAGCAGCGCGCGCGAGCGGGAGCCCGAGGCGGCGGCGCTGAGGCGCAGGCCGAGGGCGCGGAGGCGAGCTGCTGGCGGCAGGCGGCCGCAGGGGCGCGCGCGCGGCAGGCGGGCCCGGGGCGGCGGCCTGGGCGGCTGGCAGCGCTAGCTCGGCCGGGCGGCGGCGGTAGGAGCTGGACGACTGCTCGGTGCGGCACAGGAGGCACTGGGTTGGGGCAGGCCCGTGCAAGCTGGTGGCGCGGCGTGGAGATGCACAGGCGTGGAGACGCACGGGAGCGAACCGGCGCAGGCGGTTGCGGCGTGTGAGGTGGAAGTAGAGCGGAGCGGCTCGGGTGGCGAGGGCCAGTAGCGCGGGCGCACGGCGGGCACTGGTGGCATGCGAAGCGTGGCGTGGGAGCGCGCTGGCTCGGATGCGGAGACAGGCCGGGCAAGCGGAGACGCGCGTGATCCGAGCGCAGGAGCGGGAGTTGGAACGTAGCGCAGTGGAAGCAACGCGTCGGCTCGGAAGTGGCGCGGGCTCAGATGCGGGCGAGCCCGAGGCCGAGCGATGTCGGAGCAGAATGCGCGAACGGCTCAGGCGTGAGCTGAAGCGACATGATTTAGACGGTGCAGGAGCTCGCGTGCTGGGGAGCTGGTGTAGGCGCTGGAGCGGCAGGAACGTGGGCGGTGCCGAGCGAGTGGCACGAGCGTGCGCGCGGTGACGCGCGAAAGCTGGCGATGTGTGCAAGTGTTGGGCGGCCGGAGCAAGCACGGCACAGATGCAGGCGGCGTAGGCATGTGAGCGCAAGAGCAGGACCGAACGGAGGCGAACGGCCCGGAACGAGCAGCGGCGCGCAGGATGGATTCAGACATGTGAGCAGTTGCGCGATGCGGACCAAGAACGCGCATAGTTCGGGCGTACGCGGATGGAGATGAAGCGTGGCAACTCAGGACCAACTCGCACGAAGGGCGACGAGGTCGCGCACGGCAGTACCTTGGCAAGGACAGTCGCGGAAGGACCTACGACGCGGCAAGGCCGAGGCGAGTGCGGGCTCGACAACAGGAGGAAGAAGAGTAACCATGCCGAGCGACGACGTGCAGGGTGGCGGCGTGCAACGCGTGGCGGTGTTCTTGCTGGGCGAGCTCAGGCCGCAACCGAGTTGGTGTGAAGGAGGGTCGCGCATGATGGACATTAGAGGCCGTCAAGGAAAAGGCAACGGAAGGCACGGCCCTAGTGCGAGCAGACCTCGGTCCTTGCGGAGGCGGAAAAGCGCTTTTGGCATGGCAAGTCGGAAGGAGGAGTTGTCCTAGCGAACCAATCTGGCTCTGTCGTTTCGTCCCAGGGATCCATGATATCCAGCAGCTCCTATTCCTCGTCGATCGCCGAGCAAGACCACGAGTCACCACGGAGACTACTCCTTCAGCCATCTTCCACCCACTACAACCATTCTCGGCAAACTACTTCGTCATCCATGGAGTCTCGTCATCGTCGAGTTTTACTCTTCGCCGTTCCTATCGCCACGGGACTTCACTTTCCGTCCGTTCTTTTCCATAACCAAGGTTTGCCCTGTTTCTCTGAATCTCCTTAATGCCGGCGATTCCTTTGCCGGGATATCATCGTTATCTTCCTGTTATCTGTTTTCCCCGACCAGGGACTTAATTGCTTTAATCTAAAAAGATCTAGAGTGTTTTCTATAAGATTTCCAGAGCTTTCTTTATTTCAACTCAGTGAACTTCTACATTTCATAAATTTTCCTAGGAAGTTCATAAAAATGTAAAATCAGTTTCGTTTAAAACCCTAAGTCAGACTCTACAAGTTTTATGTTGTGATCTTGAGTGAAAGTCTTTGATGTGTGGTTTAGGTCAAATGTTAGGGAATGAATGTTTTATTGTGCTTTATAATGTATGCATGTGTTCTAGCTAAAGAGTAAGCTATAGAATATATGTCTTAAATAGAAAGGTGTGATATCTAGTTGTTTTCCATAGCGGTCAAAGGTAGCCGATCAATCTTTTCCGTTCTTATCCACACCTTTCTATCAGCCGATTTATCGGCTGAGTAATCGGCTATCTACCTATCGGTCACACATCCTTAACCATACTCTAATCGGCTGTACGTCACTCAATTGTTGTGCTGACGTAACCGAGCCAATACAACCACACTTAGTTACCTAGATAACACCTAAGCACATCTCAGTTAAGACAACTACCTTAGGAATCATCCTTCTGCCAAAGTAATCGATGCTTTCATCGATCATCTAAGAACCCGATGCGCTCATCAATCAGCTAAACCTCTGTTAATTCCAATCGGCTCTGTTGTAATCTTCAACGAATAGCCGATTCTAATTAGTTGTCCTCCTAAAGCTCTGTTTAAGTTTAGTTCAGATCTTTTTGGTTGTTATGTTTATAATGTGTTAAATGAGTGTTAGATTGCAACTTTATTGTGAAGTAAGATAGTTTTGTGTGCACATTTGAATGTGATGTCGCATTGCATGTAGATACGACTACTTCGGCAACGGTATCTACGAGATCTCCTCGGAGTCCGCAGAGAATGTTTCTGAAGACCAAGTGGATGTCATCAAGGAGATATTGGAAGCTCCGAACCAAGTTCAGAAGATAACAACGCTAACATCTCTGACTTCAGTCCCACCAGTAAAGGCAAGCCCCGGACATATCCCACTACTTTATTTACACTGCAATCTATGTTTATCTATACTATATCTTGCATTAAGTCTAGGAATTGAAGTGAAACCCTAGATGCATGAATCCTAGGAATCCAATGTAATGTTCCCGAGTCCTTATCGGATAGTTGCTCCGCTAATAGGACCGGTAGAAGTCGAGTGATTTCCTGTCACTCGCGCGATATAGGAGTTGCATGTTTACATTTCTGCAATCACTATAAGGATGACGGACAGGGTCATGTGCTGCATCATGACCTGAAGTTTTACCCTGTCTGTTTTGTTAAAAGTTGATAAGGTCGATCCATGTGGTAGTGGTGGCTAAGTTTTTGAAAGTACTAGCCACATACCGCGAAATATGGTAAGCGGTAAGCCTAGTACCCGATTGGCCCGGCAAATGGACTTGTCTCCACCACTCGACTTTTATTTTATGTTTACACGCACCGACGTGTGGGAGTACGTTCTGCAAGGCAGACAGGAATACGGGTTTTGTAGTCGCGCTACAGACGTATGTCCTGTACACATTGGGTGTGCGTACGGTCCTGCAGTCGCTTGTGGTGGCCCTGATCCATAACCCGGAATATGAGGGAAACGGTTGCTTTGGAACATCCTGTTGGTATTCCAAGCGTGTGAGTTAGGTTTACCTTGCAAGGTTAAATTCGATTCGAATCGTCCGCCTCTCACGAAGCTTGAGATTGCTTATCCCTTCTGCCACATTGAGTAAGAAGTGGAACTAATGGTAGATAATCTTGTTGAATGATAATCACTACCTTGCTTGCTTAGTGTAGGTGCTAATCTAGAATAATTACTCAACTAGAAGATGAAGGCTAAAACTTGAAAATAGTACATACTCTTTGTTACTTTTCAGCTGAAAATAAACCCAGAGCCTTACAAAGCCTGCATGGGTCTAGTTACGGGCTAAGTATACCCAACCCCGGGTATACTCAGCCTTGCTAGTTTTATGTTTTTCAGGTAAAGCCTTTGAAGATCCTACTCTTCCCCTGTCTTGGCTCTGTGCTCTTCCAGATGATCGGTCCGTGGAATAGAATCCGTCCCCGACCAACATTGGTGATACCGAGTGATGTCGTGCCTGGGCTTAGCATGACATCCATCCTGACGACGTGTCGTAAGTCATCGCGTATGTTTACCGCTGCTAAAAACCATAACTCTAACAGTTTGTAATAACTTTCCCCAATTTGGAACTTTGCACTATTGTTGGAGACTCTTGTAAAGTAATTTTCTTGTGATGTAAAATGTGATGGTGACTGTATCTCTGGACTCACCTTCGTGTGAGGTAACCTTATTTGATCCTGTGTATCGGTGGTTTATCGGGACGTTACCCGACAGGCCAAGGGATTATACCGATTGAAGCACGTTGGAGCCCTCAGGAGTGGACTCGCGTACTTGAGCCGGTATAATTCAGGTTGGTTCTGCCACAGCTGGTATCAGAGCTATAAGGTTACTCTGGAGATACATTTTACCTTAAAAATGCTTTCAGTATAAAAGTTTGACCAACAAAGTATTTGGCAAAACTACGTTGGATTCGTTAAGGATTAAGCTTAGTACGTAAAGCCCTAGGGTAATGCTTATAAGGGAACTAGAGGTGGCTATAGTGTATATATATATATAACAATAACTACCAGCATTACCTTTCTGTCAAAACTTAAATTTATGCACAACCCAACTTTACTTTTTGTAACGACATCTTCGATGGTGAGGTAAGGAGGTAAGGATCCTCAGCCAACTGAGGGAGCTTGGCCTTCCCGTCGGTGATGCGAACCGAACGCTGTTTCTCAAGCAGTGGCCTACTTGAGATGCTGCCAATGTACCAACCTCGGTTGACTACATTGGGAGTATATGGTTCGGCGCAGGGTATGGCGATCGCAGATCATACCCCCGCATTTTGCGGTACCCCCGTGAATACGTTATTTCGATAACGTATGTTAACGTTGTCTGTACGGCGGTAATTGTACAGATGCTGTTTCTATAGTGAACAGTAATGATTGGGGACGCTTTCATGACATGCTGGCATGAAAGGTTCAAAATATATATATATATTGTGATTTTCTGCAGGTATGCTAACCTCGTTGCGTAAGCTTGAACGTAAGAACGACGAATATATATATATAGGGAGAGACGTATTTATATGATGCCACCGTAACTAACCACGTAAGACCAAGATTACTTGGCAGTTATTTTTGTTTGTGAGGACGTGTAGAACGTGCATGCATCCTGACATTTTCGATTGGTTTGATTGCCTTGTTTGTTATATTGATGTACTGAAACATGTGCTTGTATCTGAATGCCTATTTTGACTTTGTGTTGTGGGAGTTAATGTAATCTGTTAGGCTATCTTAGAGTTAAGAAAGTCTTTTGTGAATCAGGTGAATTGGGCTTTGTTTGAACCCTATCACCGATCTTAGCTTGACAGCCAAATGAAATCCTTGATTTTGCTTTAAATCTGTTTCGGCAGAACCATTGAACTTCTCCTTTGATGGTTAAACCTTGATGGTTATCATCAAATCTTTCAATCCATTATCTAGTGATCTATCTATCCTTTCTTGGTGTTGTACCTGGTATCGTTGGCTATTCTGGTTACAACATTTGAAAACTACACCTTCCATTTTTGCTCAGATGATTTTGGATAAATTAAAAAGATGTATGACCATAGCTACTTCTGGATACAAAATTTTCGGCAAAAGTCATGCATCATAACATATACCATTTTGGTCAACGCATGGTGTTGCATCATCATCAAAAACCCGTAGACTAACTAACGGGTATGCCTCTAGTATAACTTCGGGTTATCTTGGGGTTCCTAAGTCTATCTTGTTGCTGATGGCACTACAGGGTTGCTATTCCTCTTTTGTGGTGGTGTTTAATCACATGACTATGATGCCGTGTCGGGACCTAAGGCCTCATGTGCACTGCAGTCACATGATTGAGCCATTAGGGGCGCACTGGTGACTAGGTATATGTGACGTAACCCCACTGCAATCTCTTTTTATGCAACCTTACTAGTGTCCTGACTTCTAATCTTTGTCTAAGGCTATAGGACTACTCAGGTGTTAGTTACGAGCGAACGGTTGCAGAGTGCGAGTCACATGCATCATCAACTCATGAGGGTATGCATCATACTTTATGCATTTCATACGTACATACATTGCAAGTATCATCATCCTTGCATCATGGTGTATGCATCATTTGGTCAACAACATGGTAATTGCATTGTGGCATATGCACCATCTTGATCGTGCATGGAATCCTTCATCCTCATGTTGCATCATCATTGCAATCATACATCTCAACAGTGCATCACATTCATAGTTACATATCGAGCATTGCACTCTGAATTGGAGCATTTTGTCATTATCCCTTGATTACATCGGCATAAATAGGCATGTTTTACAATCGACATCATCTAAATCATTCAGATAATAACCTCTGAGCAGGAATGTTTCAAACCTCACTTATAAATCTCCCATACTATTCCCACTTGCTATCCATAAGTCTTGTGATGAATGTCGCCGACATTTATCATCCTCATGATTGTGATCTCAGCTCTTTGAGAAATTGATCGCTTTTCTCTCTCTTCTCTCGTCAAAATCATCCATATACAATCTATCCATGCTCTCGTCATGCTTATCTCGTCATACTATAACGGTTTTTACCATCAACCTCAATATTATCTGGTATGATTGTTTCCTATTACTTTTGATGGATGATTTGCTTTTCTTCCCTTAAAGAGTCTTTCGTCCGAATCTCGGGACGAGATTCTTTTTAGGGGGGGAGGCTGTGACAGTTCGTGTACTTGTAATACTAGATATACTTTGTTAGTGTGAAATATGTGTTTGTTCAGTGTAAAGCTTGTGTATGTTTGTGTGAAGCTTTTGAAAATTAAAAGTACAAGTTAAAAGGGTATTTTTGTAATTACAAAAAAAAACCTAGGGTTGTTTTTGCAAAATGTATTTGGATTAAGGTAATTTTGAAATAAGTAAAGGGTGGTTTTGTAAGTATGTTTTTCTTACTTTATGTTTTGTAAAAATATATATATTTACTCAAAAGTTGCATTGGGAATGCGCGTGTTGAAATATGTAAAAATTTTGGGTAAAGAGGTAAAAATAAGGGTATTTATGCAATTTTATAAAAGTACAAGTCCTTTTATGCAAATGTTTGATTTACAAAAGTAATTTCCAAAGTTACTCAGGGCTAAAGTGTAAAAGTGCAAGTCATCATGACATGTCTATCCAATCATTATGACGATTCTATCCCGTCATCATGACATGTCATAAATGCTTGCATTTAAGTCCTGAATTTTATAAAATTACGTTCTTTAGGACAAAAACAATTCAAATCCGACTTTTATTCAAAACTTCACGTGTAAAAATATAAATTTTGAGTTTTTGAACTTGAGCCCTAAAGCAATGTTGTAGAGCTTGAAAAACTCTCCAACTTTCGTTTTGGGCATTTCTTCATTTGGGTTTTAAATCAACGGGAAATTTTGATTTACAGTCAGGCCCTTGCAGTTTTCTGTATTTACGAAAAGGTCCCTGGAGAATTCCAACCCTTCTTCTCCTCTGTTTTTCTTCTCCCTGGGCTTCCTTATCCCCACCGGCGGCCTATCTTTTTCCTGACTCCATCCTTATCCCCTGCCTCCCTTCCTCTCTCTGCCCCTGGCGGCTCGGGTGCTAAGCGGTGCAGGGAGCGAGCAAGCAGTGGGCGGCGCGCAGCAGCTCGGCAGGCGCTGGGTGAGCCGCGGCAGGCGCGCGGCCCAAGCGCGCGCGGCCGTCGGGGCAGGTGGAGGCGGCGGCTCGGCGCTGCGCTGGCGCGGCTGGGGCGGCCACAGCTCGACGCGGTGATGGGGCAGCAGCGCGCGCGAGCGGGAGCCCGAGGCGGCGGCGCTGAGGCGCAGGCCGAGGGCGCGGAGGCGAGCTGCTGGCGGCAGGCGGCCGCAGGGGCGCGCGCGCGGCAGGCGGGCCCGGGGCGGCGGCCTGGGCGGCTGGCAGCGCTAGCTCGGCCGGGCGGCGGCGGTAGGAGCTGGACGACTGCTCGGTGCGGCACAGGAGGCACTGGGTTGGGGCAGGCCCGTGCAAGCTGGTGGCGCGGCGTGGAGATGCACAGGCGTGGAGACGCACGGGAGCGAACCGGCGCAGGCGGTTGCGGCGTGTGAGGTGGAAGTAGAGCGGAGCGGCTCGGGTGGCGAGGGCCAGTAGCGTGGGCGCACGGCGGGCACTGGTGGCATGCGAAGCGTGGCGCGGGAGCGCGCTGGCTCGGATGCGGAGACAGGCCGGGCGAGCGGAGACGCGCGTGATCCGAGCGCAGGAGCGGGAGTTGGAACGTAGCGCAGTGGAAGCAACGCGTCGGCTCGGAAGTGGCGCGGGCTCAGATGCGGGCGAGCCCGAGGCCGAGCGATGTCGGAGCAGAATGCGCGAACGGCTCAGGCGTGAGCTGAAGCGACATGATTTAGACGGTGCAGGAGCTCGCGTGCTGGGGAGCTGGTGTAGGCGCTGGAGCGGCAGGAACGTGGGCGGTGCCGAGCGAGTGGCACGAGCGTGCGCGCGGTGACGCGCGAAAGCTGGCGATGTGTGCAAGTGTTGGGCGGCCGGAGCAAGCACGGCACAGATGCAGGCGGCGTAGGCATGTGAGCGCAAGAGCAGGACCGAACGGAGGCGAACGGCCCGGAACGAGCAGCGGCGCGCAGGATGGATTCAGACATGTGAGCAGTTGCGCGATGCGGACCAAGAACGCGCATAGTTCGGGCGTACGCGGATGGAGATGAAGCGTGGCAACTCAGGACCAACTCGCACGAAGGGCGACGAGGTCGCGCACGGCAGTACCTTGGCAAGGACAGTCGCGGAAGGACCTACGACGCGGCAAGGCCGAGGCGAGTGCGGGCTCGACAACAGGAGGAAGAAGAGTAACCATGCCGAGCGACGACGTGCAGGGTGGCGGCGTGCAACGCGTGGCGGTGTTCTTGCTGGGCGAGCTCAGGCCGCAACCGAGTTGGTGTGAAGGAGGGTCGCGCATGATGGACATTAGAGGCCGTCAAGGAAAAGGCAACGGAAGGCACGGCCCTAGTGCGAGCAGACCTCGGTCCTTGCGGAGGCGGAAAAGCGCTTTTGGCATGGCAAGTCGGAAGGAGGAGTTGTCCTAGCGAACCAATCTGGCTCTGTCGTTTCGTCCCAGGGATCCATGATATCCAGCAGCTCCTATTCCTCGTCGATCGCCGAGCAAGACCACGAGTCACCACGGAGACTACTCCTTCAGCCATCTTCCACCCACTACAACCATTCTCGGCAAACTACTTCGTCATCCATGGAGTCTCGTCGTCATCGAGTTTTACTCTTCGCCGATCCTATCGCCACGGGACTTCACTTTCCGTCCGTTCTTTTCCATAACCAAGGTTTGCCCTGTTTCTCTGAATCTCCTTAATGCCGGCGATTCCTTTGCCGGGATATCATCGTTATCTTCCTGTTATCTGTTTTCCCCGACCAGGGACTTAATTGCTTTAATCTAAAAAGATCTAGAGTGTTTTCTATAAGATTTCCAGAGCTTTCTTTATTTCAACTCAGTGAACTTCTACATTTCATAAATTTTCCTAGGAAGTTCATAAAAATGTAAAATCAGTTTCGTTTAAAACCCTAAGTCAGACTCTACAAGTTTTATGTTGTGATCTTGAGTGAAAGTCTTTGATGTGTGGTTTAGGTCAAATGTTAGGGAATGAATGTTTTATTGTGCTTTATAATGTATGCATGTGTTCTAGCTAAAGAGTAAGCTATAGAATATATGTCTTAAATAGAAAGGTGTGATATCTAGTTGTTTTCCATAGCGGTCAAAGGTAGCCGATCAATCTTTTCCGTTCTTATCCACACCTTTCTATCAGCCGATTTATCGGCTGAGTAATCGGCTATCTACCTATCGGTCACACATCCTTAACCATACTCTAATCGGCTGTACGTCACTCAATTGTTGTGCTGACGTAACCGAGCCAATACAACCACACTTAGTTACCTAGATAACACCTAAGCACATCTCAGTTAAGACAACTACCTTAGGAATCATCCTTCTGCCAAAGTAATCGATGCTTTCATCGATCATCTAAGAACCCGATGCGCTCATCAATCAGCTAAACCTCTGTTAATTCCAATCGGCTCTGTTGTAATCTTCAACGAATAGTCGATTCTAATTAGTTGTCCTCCTAAAGCTCTGTTTAAGTTTAGTTCAGATCTTTTTGGTTGTTATGTTTATAATGTGTTAAATGAGTGTTAGATTGCAACTTTATTGTGAAGTAAGATAGTTTTGTGTGCACATTTGAATGTGATGTCGCATTGCATGTAGATACGACTACTTCGGCAACGGTATCTACGAGATCTCCTCGGAGTCCGCAGAGAATGTTTCTGAAGACCAAGTGGATGTCATCAAGGAGATATTGGAAGCTCCGAACCAAGTTCAGAAGATAACAACGCTAACATCTCTGACTTCAGTCCCACTAGTAAAGGCAAGCCCCGGACATATCCCACTACTTTATTTACACTGCAATCTATGTTTATCTATACTATATCTTGCATTAAGTCTAGGAATTGAAGTGAAACCCTAGATGCATGAATCCTAGGAATCCAATGTAATGTTCCCGAGTCCTTATCGGATAGTTGCTCCGCTAATAGGACCGGTAGAAGTCGAGTGATTTCCTGTCACTCGCGCGATATAGGAGTTGCATGTTTACATTTCTGCAATCACTATAAGGATGACGGACAGGGTCATGTGCTGCATCATGACCTGAAGTTTTACCCTGTCTGTTTTGTTAAAAGTTGATAAGGTCGATCCATGTGGTAGTGGTGGCTAAGTTTTTGAAAGTACTAGCCACATACCGCGAAATATGGTAAGCGGTAAGCCTAGTACCCGATTGGCCCGGCAAATGGACTTGTCTCCACCACTCGACTTTTATTTTATGTTTACACGCACCGACGTGTGGGAGTACGTTCTGCAAGGCAGACAGGAATACGGGTTTTGTAGTCGCGCTACAGACGTATGTCCTGTACACATTGGGTGTGCGTACGGTCCTGCAGTCGCTTGTGGTGGCCCTGATCCATAACCCGGAATATGAGGGAAACGGTTGCTTTGGAACATCCTGTTGGTATTCCAAGCGTGTGAGTTAGGTTTACCTTGCAAGGTTAAATTCGATTCGAATCGTCCGCCTCTCACGAAGCTTGAGATTGCTTATCCCTTCTGCCACATTGAGTAAGAAGTGGAACTAATGGTAGATAATCTTGTTGAATGATAATCACTACCTTGCTTGCTTAGTGTAGGTGCTAATCTAGAATAATTACTCAACTAGAAGATGAAGGCTAAAACTTGAAAATAGTACATACTCTTTGTTACTTTTCAGCTGAAAATAAACCCAGAGCCTTACAAAGCCTGCATGGGTCTAGTTACGGGCTAAGTATACCCAACCCCGGGTATACTCAGCCTTGCTAGTTTTATGTTTTTCAGGTAAAGCCTTTGAAGATCCAACTCTTCCCCTGTCTTGGCTCTGTGCTCTTCCAGATGATCGGTCCGTGGAATAGAATCCGTCCCCGACCAACATTGGTGATACCGAGTGATGTCGTGCCTGGGCTTAGCATGACATCCATCCTGACGACGTGTCGTAAGTCATCGCGTATGTTTACCGCTGCTAAAAACCATAACTCTAACAGTTTGTAATAACTTTCCCCAATTTGGAACTTTGCACTATTGTTGGAGACTCTTGTAAAGTAATTTTCTTGTGATGTAAAATGTGATGGTGACTGTATCTCTGGACTCACCTTCGTGTGAGGTAACCTTATTTGATCCTGTGTATCGGTGGTTTATCGGGACGTTACCCGACAGGCCAAGGGATTATACCGATTGAAGCACGTTGGAGCCCTCAGGAGTGGACTCGCGTACTTGAGCCGGTATAATTCAGGTTGGTTCTGCCACAGCGCGCGTGCGGCCCAGAACATCTAAGGGCATCACTGTAACATCCTGAAAATTTTACCCAGAAATCACGCGCTAAGATTTTCGTTTTCGAGAACCGTTCCACCGAAATCCTAAATTTCCCGGCACCCGAATCCAATCGCAGTCGCGCCATCTTTTCCCCTCGAACAGCGCGCGAGCGCCGCGCGCGCGTGACCGACCAGCCGCGGTCACCGCCGTGAAATTCACCGCGCGGTCGCCGCCGCGAATTCCGCCGGCACGCGTCGTTCTTTTTCCTCCTCTCGTTCCCTGTTTTCTTTTCCATTCTTTTCTCTTTTCTCCCTTTTTCCTATTCCCTTTTTCCCATTCTCCTATTTCCTTCTTCCCTTTTCTTTTTCTCCTCTTCTTTTCTTTTCCTCCTTCCTTCTCCTCCCTGTTTCCTCCTCCTTCCTCTGCCACCCGGCCACGCGCTTGCCGTGGCCGAGCGCACGCGCCCGCCCGCGCGCCCCGCGTGCCGCGTCAACCGCCGCGTCGCTCGGCCGCGACGTCGCGCTGCCCGCCACGGGCACCGAGCTGCTGCCCCACGTGCACACGACGGAGCTTGCGCCGCCCCGGCCTTTCCCCTGCGCGCGCCACTGTGCCTCCTGCCGCTGACGCCGCCCTCGCCGTTCGCGCCGCACAGCGCCGCACGCCGTGCGCTGCCGTGCCGCGCACGCGCTCGCCCCTGGCCGCGCCGTGCGCCGCGCCGTGCCCACGCCCCGCTCTGGCCCGCGCCGTGCCACGCCATCCGCGCGACGCGCTGCGCCCCTGGCCGCGCCACGCCGCCCCGCACGCGCACGAGGCCGCGCCGCCCGCCGCTGTTGCACCCCGCCTTGCCGCTCGCGCCGCTCCTGTGCCGGCACAGCACCACGTACGGAGCTCGGCGCCCTCCCCGCCACGCCGCGTCGCGACGACAGCGTGCGACCGAGGCGCCATTAATGGCCCCTCACCGGCCACCACCGCCCACCGCCTTCCTTGGCCTATAAATAGACCACCCGCGCAGCCGCCCCTCCCCACGACCTCACCCACCGCACGGCCCCTTCCTTCCCGAGCTGCAGCGCCGCCGCCGCCCGTAGCCCCGCCGCCGCCCACTGCCCGCTGTCGACCGGCCCCCACGCGCCACCCCGGCCCAAGGTGAAGGCGGGAATCGAACCCCCTCCTTCCCCTCTCCCTCTTCCCCCACGCGCCCGAGCTGCCCCGGGCCTCGGCCGCCGGAATTAGGCCGGCGTCGAGCCCTCTGTTCCCCCCCCCTCTCTGTTTCCTGCGGTAGGAGGAAGAAGAAAGGGCATTTTGCCCATAACCCCTGGCCTCCCCTGCAATTCCCAAAGAAAACCCCCCTTAAGAGCTATCCACCCTTTCTTTGCAAAAGAAACCTCGCCCTTTTTAATAATTCAAAATAAACCCTCCATTGCACGAGCCCATTTGTATTTGACACCCTTTAGCGTGCCTGTGTATTTCTAGGATTAGCAAATAAGCCCTTACCCCCTTTAGATAATTACAAATAAGCCCTGGATTCCCCGTTTGACCCCTAGATCTCCCTTTACCTCGTCATTTTATGTGCGAAACGACCTCCGATCGACCCGAAACTTTACCACGCCCTTTCTAGTATAGTTCTAGCCATGCCATTAAGAAACCACCCAGAGATATTGCCCCGACCTCCGTAACTAAATTATTTCCGATTCAAGCTCGACGATAAAAGCTTTTACTTCTTGTGCTTGATTGTGTGCCTGTTTGATTGCGTCGTAGGACACGGAGTGAACGAGGAAGGACCCGAGCGTGACCAAGCAAACGAGGATCAGTACTGCGACCCCGAACCTGAGGGACAGTGCTTCGACCAGGACTTCTCGCAAGAGTTTGACGATGGCAAGTTCAATTCCGCCCTTTGATGCATGTTTCTGTCCTAGTTTTTATAAACACAACCCAGTGGCCTGTTTTATAAAATTGCATGGTTTTGCGTGCTGAAAACATGGTAGGATAGCCACCCTTGTTTGAGATAACCCTACCTTAACCACCTGATTTTATAAAGAAAATGTGTGTGTGTGGGAAGGGACACAATGTGGTTTTGAAAGACGAGTTAGACGGGATGGATGGCATTTCTGTGTGAATTGCCGTTGGTGTGCTCGTACCTGTGTGGTTGAGCGAGGAAGGGAGATATCCATCCTGTCACCCCTAAGGACCGAGTTGATGTGACATCTCACCTAGCTTCTCGTCGTGCGAACCACTTGACCGTTGTATGGGCAACGGCTTAGCATAAATCCCACTAGTTAGCCTGATAGCCATCAGGAGAGCTGAGAGCAACGGGTGATCAAGGAGACGGGATAAGCTCTGTGTGACTTATGCCCCGGTTAAACCTCGGTGATAGGTCGAATGACCCCTTGATGGATCCCGTGGTGGCTAGTCAGGTCTAGCTAAGGTGGGTAATGGCTTTGTTGGGATCTGCACCGGCACTAAGGTGTTCGTGCTGTGGTACCCCACCTGTGGGTAAAGTTGCACACCTCTGCAGAGTGAAAATCTATTCGAATAGCCGTGCCCACGGTATTGGGCAAGTTATGGTGTGGTCACATAACTAGTGTTTCTCTCTGGGAATGAATGGGCTGGTGTGAGTTGTTTGGAAAGTGTCCGGCAGTTGTGCCGTGTGCTATGGCGGACGGGGAGTCCGGTAGCAGTTTAAAACTTGGATCCTGTGTGGATCAAAATCGTGTGTTTTTGGTGCCAGAAGACTCGTTTTGGAAATTGTTTTTAAACGAACCCTTGCATACAGTTGAGTTTTTCACAAATGAACCCTAACCTATCCTTGGATTGTCCTGTGCATATGATTACTGTTATACCCCCCTCCGTGGGTGTGATTGGACTTGCTGAGTACGTTTGTACTCACCCCTCTCTTACTTTTACAGTGGAAGACCCAGACTACATCCCCGAAGACAACGAGTAGGGTTTCGTCCTGCACCCAGTCTTGCCTGTGGTTGAGGCCACCGTTGGATTCCGCATGGCGCAAGACTCTGATGACCCTTTGTTCGTAGCTAGTATAGTTGTGTGGGTTCTGGTTGTAATCCTCGCGATAGTGGCGCTTCACTGCCCATTACCGCGTAGAGTTGTACGGTGATGTACCATCTGATGTAATAAAAGTGTTATCAGCCTCCTGGGACTGATAAATCAACACTTTTAAGTCTTCCCTGATGGGGGGACGCTTCAGGTGGTATCAGAGCCGTAGGCTGGCCGTAGGACGTGACCCTAGGAACGAAACCCCTTTTCAAGCCCTAGGATTTGTTCGGACTTAGATATTTTTCTACACTGACACTCACCACTGGTTTTTACCCTGTTCCAGATGGCTGGCAATGGATGGGTTAGCGGAATCTGCCACGCAGAGCCCGGCCTCCCCAAGTTGCTATTGCTCAGCCTGGAACGCGTCGGGGTTATGGAACCACCGGAGTATGCCTACCGTGAGTACATCGCCGGAGGCACCCTTCGGTGCGACACAATGGTTTTTGTGGAGAAAAGCACCCGCTACCCGGATGTGGACCCTTGGTTCGTCTCCACCACTGGCTTCCGTTTCCCCGACACCTACCGAAAGGCCGCCCGTAAAGCCCTGCGCCGATTACGTGTGCTCTACAGGCACCACCTTCAGCGGACTCCTATGGGGTTTTTCCCACCCGCTGAAAGGAGTGGACGCACTTGGATTGCCCGGATGAGGAGACTGGGACGAGAAGAAGAGGACTTAGAAGATGCGGTCTCCCACCTATCCATCTACCTTACTGGCTTGGATGCACTCTGCCGCGAACAGTCGGCACAACTGAAGAAGTTAATCCATGGGATTGAAAAGATAACCCAGGAACTGGAGGAACAACGAACTAGGGCCGCAAACGCCGAGTATTCCTTAGCCGCCCTCCAAGCCCAGATGCAAGAGTACGAGAGCCGCAACGGAATAGGTGGATGGATAGAGGAAGAAGAAGAAGAAGAGCCTATGGAGACCCATTGGGATAAGAGTACGCAGACCGAAAACGAGATGGATCGGTTCCTTCCAATAAAGAAGCGCTCTATCAGGACCGAGGAAGAATCCCCATGATAGGATTAGCACCCCTAGCAAAAACCCTACCCTAGTGACCACGTATCCATGAAAACTGTACCACCTTTGTTGTAATAATCAATATCATCTACTCGCTTTTGCACCTGTACCAGGTTGTTTACCCTACTTTTGTTTCAGATGGCTGAGGAAGGATGGACCCAGGGCGATTGCCACGCTGCACCTGGATTCCCCAGCCTCTTAATCAACACCCTGGAAGACCTTGGAGTTACGGAGCGTCCAAGGTACTACAGCCGAGAGTACGAGCACCATGGTACCCTCCGCTGCAGGGTGATCCTGGTCATCGCCAGGAGCAACCGCTACCCCGACATCCAGCCTTGGCGAGCGACCGCCACAGGGTTTAGGCACCAAGACACCTACCCCTTGGCCATCAGAAAAGCACTCCGTTATTTGTGCCGGATTTTTGAAGAACACCTCGCCCCCACGCCAGCAAAGTTCTTCCCGCCGGCCATCAGAACCCCAGTCTGGGAAGCACGCATGAGAAACTTGGAGCGACGTCGCCATGAAGAAAGCCCCCTGTACCAAGTAGCTACTTACCTAGCCGCCCTGGACCAACTTTTTGACGAGCAAGCCAACCTCCTAAGGGAGCAGACCCATCGAGCCGAGCAAGCGGAGCTCGCGGTGAGGATACAGCAGATCCGAGCCGCCCGTGCCGAGGCGAGAGCCGCAGCCGCGGTCAGTAGCGAAGCAGTCGCCCAAGAGAGCCTCAGGCAGGCCCGAGACCGGCGTATGCAAGATTGGACCCAAAGTGGAACACCAGTCCCGGCAATTGGGGAAGACCATGTTTTACTCGGGACACCCGTCATAGGATGGGGGACACTCTTCAGAAACACACAAGCCCCACCCGAGAACCCTGAAAGTTCCGCTGCTGCCGCTGAAGAAAATGCTGCGGCGCAACCCTCGACCGATGGAAATCCAGAGGATGGCGACCAAGGATCCCTCGCGCTCTCTGCCCCAGAAGAAGGCCTGCCCCGCGAGTAAAATGACCGGCGCCACCCTAGTAAGGTGTCCCCAGCCACTTTTGTTGTGGTACCTGATCCCAGACGAAGTAGTACGATACCTAGCCTTACCTTAAGTTGTAACCCCCCTTTTGCAGTAATAAAATGGTTTGTGCTTGTTGTTTGTGATGTTGTGTGCTGGTTTGTTGTGTGCTGATTATTTATATGAGTACCGGCAGGAGGTAGATTCTGCCTTATATATATATACGAATTAAACAACTTAAACATCACATAAACGTAACCCCGATTTACCCAATCAACAGGTGACCCCCCGGAACGTCGCGAGGGCCTCCCGTGGCCGGAACCCCGTAGCTGCTAGTGTCGGAGCACATCCCGTTGAACAAGATCTTCCCCAAGGAGAACAGGAAGTAAGCCAGAACCGAGGGGGAAGTCAAGAAGGAGAACAACTACCACCACCCCACCTCTCGGAGACCTGGCGCAGATCATTCATAACCAGACCCTCATACTGGAGACCCTGGCGAATGCCCTCATTAACCGGCAGCCACGAGGGCAGAATATGAACGACAAGCTGACGGCCTTTCTAAGGACTAAGCCACCTACCTTCGCCGGATCCTGCAACCCGTTGGATGCTGACGACTGGTTGCGAGTAATCCAGAGGAAGCTCGAACCATTCGAATGTCAGGACCGGGATAAAGTCCTTCTGGCAGCCCACCAGCTCACCGGAACAGCGTTATCCTGGTGGGAAAACTATTGTGCCGCAGCCGAAGATGCCTCTACCATCACCTGGGCAGAATTCGTAAGGGAGTTCCGCCGCTATCACATTCCTTCGGCTACCATGAAGCGCAAGGCGGATGAATTCCGCGCACTACAACAAGGAAGCATGTCGGTGGAAGAATACACCCACAGGTTCATAGAATTGGCCCGGTACGCGCCGGAGGAAGTAAACGACGACGATAAGAAGCAAGACATGTTCAAGAAAGGGTTAAGCCCAGAACTCCGGACCTTGCTTACTCCCCAGATCTATCCAGACTTTAACACCCTGATGAACAAGGCTATCCTCACGGAAAGGGCCAAGGCTGAAGAAAGAAAGGACAACAAACGCAAATTCCTGGAAAGCAAGGCCCGCCAGCAGGACCGTTTCCAAAAGCCGAGAAACTCCAGCTACACTACACCAAGATCACAGGCCCCGATGCAGTATAGGACCCAGTCTCAGGTGACAGGATCACAGGCCCCACCCAGGAGCCAGAATACCACAAGGGCCCCGCAGAGCAATACAAGCCAGGTCGCCCCCGACAACAACAATGTTAGGGCCTGCTTCAACTGCCGTGAGATAGGGCATTATATTGCCAATTGCCCTTATGCCAAGAACAAGCCGGCCACATCAGCCTTCTCCAACTCGGTGAATGGACCCAGACCGGCCCTGACCGGTGCTAACCGAGTGCCCGTCCGCAACAACGACGGCAGCCAGCAGGGGAAGCAGCAATCATTTGGACGAGCCCGCGTCAATCACGTCGACGCGCAGGAGGCTCAAGAAGCTCAGGGCGTAGTGCTCGGTGAGTACCTAGTCAACTCAGCCCTAGCAACAGTATTATTTGATTCTGGAGCATCGCACTCGTTCATATCCTCAAGCTTTGTGGAAAAACACAAAATACCCACAGTACTACTAAATACACCCCTATTAACCCGGACGCCTGGAGGCGACATCAATTGTCAATTAGGCTGTCCATGGGTAAGGATCAATTTAAGTGGGGTAGAATTTCTAGCAGATTTGGTAGTACTTAAGTCTGGGGGAATAGACGTGATTCTTGGGATGGACTGGTTAAGCCGACACAATGGTCTCATAGGCTGCACTGATAAAGTAGTACACCTAACAAACCCCGAAGGAATACAAGTGATCTGTCATACCCGAGACAGTAAGTTTGACCCAATGGTGTTTAGCATGGAAGCCAAGCCCTTAGAAGAAGTTCCGGTAGTAAACGAATACCCAGACGTATTCCTCGAAGAGCTTCCCGGTATGCCGCCAGATAGGGATATAGAGTTCGTCATAGACCTTATCCCCGGAACATCCCCTATAGCCAAGAGACCCTATAGGATGGCGGCCTCCGAGTTAACAGAATTAAAGAAACAACTGGAAGAACTGCAACGAATTGGATTCATTAGACCAAGCTCGTCGCCGTGGGGAGCCCCAGTGCTGTTTGTCAAGAAGAAAGATGGAAGTATGAGGTTGTGTGTAGATTACCGAGCTCTGAATGAGGTTACCATTAAGAACAAGTACCCCCTCCCCAGGATTGATGACCTTTTCGATCAGCTAAAAGGAGCCAAGTACTTTTCCAAGATCGATTTAAGGTCGGGATACTTTCAGCTTAAAATTAGAGAAAGTGACATCCCTAAGACAGCTTTTGTCACCCGCTACGGGCAGTTTGAGTTCACCGTAATGTCCTTCGGACTAACTAATGCCCCGCCTATTTTAGGAACCTCATGAATAAGGTATTCATGGATGAGCTAGATAAGTTTGTCGTAGTCTTTATTGACGACATACTTATCTACTCCAAGAGTGTACAGGAACATGAGCAACATCTGCGAGTAGTGTTGGAAAAGCTAAGGAAGCATAAACTATATGCTAAATTTAGCAAGTGTGAATTCTGGCTGGAGAAAGTAGCTTTCCTTGGTCACATTCTGACCGCGGAAGGCGTAGCAGTGGACCCAGAGAAGGTCGAAGCCGTGTCCAATTGGCAGCAACCGACCAATGTTAGTGAAATCAGAAGTTTCCTTGGATTAGCCGGATACTATCGGAGGTTTATTGAGGGATTCTCTAAGATAGCCCGGCCCATGACGGAACTTCTTAAGAAGGAGAGGAAGTTCGCCTGGACGGAAAATTGTGAAAGAAGTTTTCAAGAACTGAAGCAAAGGTTGACAACCGCCCCAGTGCTGACCCTACCGGACATCCATCGGGACTTTGTCATTTATTGTGACGCATCCCGACAAGGGTTAGGGTGCGTGCTGATGCAGGACGGGAAAGTTGTTGCATATGCTTCCCGCCAACTCCGGACCCATGAGCAGAATTGTCTCAGATAGAGGGACCCAATTTACCTCTAGGTTCTGGAAAAGCTTGCATCAAGCCATGGGCACCAAGTTGGATTTCAGCTCTGCATATCACCCACAGACAGATGGTCAAACCGAAAGGGTAAATCGGATTATGGAAGATATGCTGAGAGCATGTGTCCTGACCTACGGAAAGGACTGGGAGCAGAGTCTGCCCTATGCGGAATTTTCGTACAACAATAGTTACCAAGCCAGCTTGGGCATGTCGCCATTCGAAGCCCTCTATGGAAGAAAGTGCAAAACCCCCTTGATGTGGTCGGAAGTTGGAGAACGTGCACTAGTGGGACCCGCGCTCATAAAAGAAGCAGAAGAAAAAGTAGCGGAGATCCGCGAGAAATTGAAAGCGGCTCAGTCCCGACAAAAGAGCTATGCGGACAAGAAGAGGCGGGAAATAAGTTTCAATCCGGGAGATTTTGTCTATCTCAAAGTCTCACCCATTCGAGGGACACGAAGATTTCAGATACAAGGAAAATTAGCCCCTCGATACCTTGGGCCATATCGGGTTCTAAAGAAAGTCGGAGCCGTGGCGTACCAACTGGAGTTACCAGAAGAGATGTCGGATATACACCCAGTATTTCATGTCTCGCAATTAAGAAGGTGTCTGAGAATACCCGAGGGAGAACATGTGCCGGTAGAAACAATAGACCTGCAACCGGATCTGCGGTACCAGGAAGTGCCGGTCAGGATTCTAGACACTGTCACCAGAAGGACAAGGAACTCCGAAGTGCGGATTTGCAGAGTTCAGTGGAGCAGGCATGGAGTGGAGGAAGCGACATGGGAACGCGAAGATGCTCTGAAGAAGGAGTTTCCCCATTTGTTTAGGAGCTAGCCGAATCTCGGGGACGAGATTCATTTTAAGTGGGGTAGGTTTGTAACATCCTGAAAATTTTACCCAGAAATCACGCGCTAAGATTTTCGTTTTCGAGAACCGTTCCACCGAAATCCTAAATTTCCCGGCACCCGAATCCAATCGCAGTCGCGCCATCTTTTCCCCTCGAACAGCGCGCGAGCGCCGCGCGCGCGTGACCGACCAGCCGCGGTCACCGCCGTGAAATTCGCCGCGCGGTCGCCGCCGCGAATTCCGCCGGCACGCGTCGTTCTTTTTCCTCCTCTCGTTCCCTGTTTTCTTTTCCATTCTTTTCTCTTTTCTCCCTTTTTCCTATTCCCTTTTTCCCATTCTCCTATTTCCTTCTTCCCTTTTCTTTTTCTCCTCTTCTTTTCTTTTCCTCCTTCCTTCTCCTCCCTATTTCCTCCTCCTTCCTCTGCCACCCGGCCACGCGCTTGCCGTGGCCGAGCGCACGCGCCCGCCCGCGCGCCCCGCGTGCCGCGTCAACCGCCGCGTCGCTCGGCCGCGACGTCGCGCTGCCCGCCACGGGCACCGAGCTGCTGCCCCACGTGCACACGACGGAGCTTGCGCCGCCCCGGCCTTTCCCCTGCGCGCGCCACTGTGCCTCCTGCCGCTGACGCCGCCCTCGCCGTTCGCGCCGCACAGCGCCGCACGCCGTGCGCTGCCGTGCCGCGCACGCGCTCGCCCCTGGCCGCGCCGTGCGCCGCGCCGTGCCCACGCCCCGCTCTGGCCCGCGCCGTGCCACGCCATCCGCGCGACGCGCTGCGCCCCTGGCCGCGCCACGCCGCCCCGCACGCGCACGAGGCCGCGCCGCC
>NW_020356198.1:92500-107500 GCF_002211085.1 Panicum hallii | reverse complement strand
TGCGGCCCCTGATCATGCTTCGCGTGATCAGGGGCGCATTGCTCTTGCTTGTTTTTCTTCATGTGTTGCTCGTTCTGAAGCCTTGTAGATGGCGAGTAGCATTAGTTATCATAGCACGCATAGAGTGATGTTATTTTGGTTGTATTATGATCATGCTCTGTTCATTGTTCTTGCGTGCTCCGCGATCATTGTGCCCGATTATGGACGCAATAATCGCGCCTTGCTTTGTTTATATTGATAGATCCGATCTGTTATGGCTAGTTTCTATTTATTAGGGATTTAGCTCAATATGTGCATGATTAGGCCCTGCAAACGAGTTGAAAGTTCCGGCAGTATGTTAGTATCGGATCTTAGCTTGAGTAGAGGTTTCCCTAGGAATCGGCTCTTCAGCTGTTTTTAGGATCTTTGTTTAGGTTGTTTGTTTCGATGCTTTGCGTATTCGTTAGGCTCAATCACGTGTAGGATGTTCCGATCGTGTAGTGAGGGCTTAGTTGTCGTAGATTGGATTAGATTGATATCTTTAAAGCAAGTTTCATCTCATTATTGCTTACATATGTTATCTGACCCGAAGATCCGATCCGGTAATGATGCAATCGGCTCTTTACAGCCGATACCGGGGAGGAGCGATGAGCCGATCACGGCTCGGACTAATCTTTACAAGTGTCTGTGCTTACAGGAATTTCACGAATCACACCTTCCTGATCAGGTGCAGGATCAGGTGGCACGCCTAGCGACTCCAAGCCAGGGTGTGCGCCAGATCGCTGGGCCGTTGACCGAGGGACCGGGGCCCGCCAGCCGTCCCGGAAGCCTCCCGGCTCCTCGTGTTGTCTGTCGTTGCTCGCCGGTGGGTTTCGATCGACAACAATCTCAGTTAAGACAACTGCTTTAGGAATCATCCTTCTGCCAAACTAATCGATGTTTTCATCGATCAATCAGGAAACTGGTGCACCTATCAATCGGCTACCCAGACCAAAGTATATAACCCTAGATCAGTAAGATCGCACAGTATACACGCCTCTGTTAGGCACGACCTAAGCACATCAATCAGCTAAACCCCCGTTGTTTCCAATCGGCTCTGTTGTAACCCTCAACAAGTAGCTGATTCTAATTAGTTATCCCTCTAAAGCTCTATCTAAGTTTAGTTTTAGATCTTTTTGGGTGTAATGTGAATAGTGTGTTATATGAGTATTGGATTGTAACTGTATTGAGAAGTAAGGTAGTTTTATGTGCACACTTTGAATGTAATGTCGCATTGCATGTAGATACGACTACTTCAGCAACGGTACCTACGAGATCTCCCCGGAGTCTGCAGAGGATGTTCCTGAAGACCAAGTGAATATCACCAAGGGATTATCTGAAGCCCCGAACCAAAGTTCGGAAGATCTTAACCTTACTGACTTCAGTCCCACCAGTAAAGGCAAGCCCCGGTGCATAACCCAGTATTTCAAATTATTACATTTATGCAATCCTATATGTATATATTATATCTTGCATTAAGTCTAGGAGTTGGAATGGAACCCTAGATGCATAAATCCTAGGAAAGGATGTCAGATGCCTTTGAAAGGAACTCGCGTACTTGAGCCGGTATAATTCAGGTTGGTTCTGCCACACGCGACGCGTGGATCGAGGAACACAGAAAGGGAGAGGGGGGCTGCGTCGGCGGGATTCGCGGCGACGGTCGCAAGCGCGGGGTTGAGCACGCGGCACGGCGCGTGGGTCGAGGAATAGAGAAAGGATGGCGGTTAATTTTGGATGTCAGACGGCGAAACGTCGGGAAATGTTTTGGGCGATTAGGAGCTCGGACGGTAAAGGGTTTAGGAGCGATCTGAGCTTGATGACAAAAAAGTTTTGAAAATTATTTTTAGCGAGTGATTTGTACTGTAATTTAAATAAGGTAAAAACGCGGGCGTTACACTAAGATAACTAGTGCTACTCGCCATCTACAAGGCTTCAGAACGAGCAACACATAAAACGAACGAGCAAGGGTGATGCTATCCCGATCACGCAGAGCGTGATCGGAGCCGCATGGCACTTACCCGATGAAAACCCTAGAATAGGGGAGGTGATGCGCCGAGAGTTGTTGATGAATGATTCTGTTTCTTGTTTATTCATGGTACATATTTATAGTCCGTAGACTCATCCTTCTTAACTAACCCTAACCAAACACGACACGACTCTTAATTGCCTATATCTAATTTTACCCGGCCTTTCTGGCCCCAATTATCCGCACAAGGTCCAATTCGCAAGCTTATCATAACTGTCTTCTAGGCCCATCTCGCTCCATGGCCCACTTCTGGCCCGTCTAGATTATGGCGATAACAAGGCGGTGGCGCTTCCCGTCGCTTACAGCGCCTCCCGTAGATCGGACTCGGGCTTTTAGGGTTTGTTAGTGGGCGTACAGGTGGCGGCGAACTTCGTCGTGCGTGCCCCCGGGGTCCCACCTCTTTCTTATAGCGCTGCGCGACGGGGGCCCACCAACCAAGTCACGGTTGGGCGCCCCCGATCAGGGCGCGATCAAGGATTCCGACTCGGTCGTTGGACCAAGTCGGGCGAGATCAATTCTAACATGTACTAGTTCCAGCCGACAGCCACTATACACATGTGAGCTCAGAACTTGCAGATTTTGCGCCATGGTTGACGGATGCATAGGTGCTATAGATGGCACTCTCATATCGGTTGAGGTGAACCAAGAAGCCAAAGTTGACTTCATTTATAGGAAAGGAGATGTTTCGATTAATGTTTGCGCCATAGTAGACATGCATGGCCGCTTCACCTATATGGAAGCCGGGAAGGCGGGTGCATGTCATGAGATGGCGGTTCTACAAGATTGTCAGGCGGATCAAAGGTTCCCGCATCCACCCCAGGTTTGTGTTTTGTATGAAGCCCTATGACGTTGTAGTTTTGTACCTAGTTTGTTGCAACATTTGCTTTGGTAGTAACACTGGAAATGGTTCAATTCATGTAGGTCGGTATTACCTTGCGGATTCGGGATACATGCTGCAATAAGGATACATGACTCCTTTCCGGGAGACAAGGTACCATCAGTCACACTTTAATGGCATAGATGTTCGTGCATTAGATCGCCAGGAGAAATTTAACTACATTCACTCCAAGCTGCACATTATCATTGAAAGGAGGTTTGGGATCGTGAAAGAGCGGTGGCATGTATTGGAAGGGGTTCCATTCTTCAAGAGGGAAAAGCATGCGTGGGTTATCATATCATGCTTTGCTTTGGATAATTATTTGTGGCTCCGTAAGTATGGAGATGGTGCGACGTATGAGCTGTCGGAGTGGGTGTTGAGCAATAGTACTTCTAGTATCTCAGCACCGAGGGAGTTGGTATCTGCTGCTGTTTGGGCTGAATATTGATGACAGTATGTATTGTATTGTAATGTTGTAAAGTAATAGGACAAGATGTATTGTATTGTAATGTTGTATTGTAATGTTGGACTGTAATTGATTCTTGTTAGTAATAGGACAGTCTTGGACAATATGTGACGTGAACAATCATAATTAGTTTGTGGTACGACGCTAAGTATGAAATTGATGTTATTTGCCCATTTGTTTTGTTTGAATTTAAAAAAATGCAGGCACTGGCTGGGCTGATTCAGCTGGCGCAGCTGATCAGCTGATTCACCTGCTGCAGCAGCGGCTGATTTAGCCCAACCTCCAGCATTCAATCTCGTGGTAGGGGATGTATACAAAGTCGCAGCAATTGCATTTGAACTTCATCTTACTGATGATTTGGTCCAGCGAAGAGCAGTAGGAGATACATGCCTGTTCGTGGCGGCTAACGCAGGCACGACAGAAGATGTGGACGCCAGCGCACTGCAAAAGGAATGAAGTTGAGCACCTACCACTGGAAATTATACTCATTCCTTATGTGCCATTGGCCCCATATATTATGGAAAAAAATTGTCTATATGCCATCCAATAGCTTATAAGGGATGGGTTGCGGCCGGGCTGGAGATCTCATCTCAGATCTCACCCATCTTCCTGATGTTATAAATGCTCATCTGGTGCAAGAGAAGAAGCGTCCATGACCGAGAGGCCATGAATGTCAATCTACAGTCAGTAGCCTTGAGAGAAGAAACATCTATGACCGGAATACCACAAATGTCAATATCTGCAGTCCAGTAGCTTCTGGTTGATCCTGATGTTATAGGCGGAGGCGGAGGACGTGGGGGCGGCGGCGCGAGCAAGCCAGGCGAGAAGGCCGAAGGGGCGATTGGGCGAAGACGCGAGGTGGTCAGGGGCGATTTAGGGAGAGGGGAAACCACGAAAGATAGGTCACGGGCACGGTCCGGTAGAGAGCGCACGGGCTCGACCAGATCCGCCGCCACCCCTTCTGCGTGTGGCCAGGCCGTCCGCCGCCGCCGCCCCTTCCGGCCGACACCGCCTCTAGGAGAGGCGCCCGTGGCTCCCAGTGCTCGTCCGACCGTGCTCCTCCAGATGGAGAAGAGGAGGCCGCCGCGGCCCCTGCGCTCGTTTGGCCTCCGCCTGTCTGCCGCTGCAAGGAAAAGATAAGGCCACTGGCTGCGACCCTTGCGCTCGTCTGGCGCCTGCCCTCCGCCCGTCCGCCGCCACAAGGAGAGGCGGCTGCTGCCCCCCTGCGCTCGTCCGCCAGCCGCCACACCTCAAGTCCTCAAGCCGAAGCTCTCTTGCCGCTGCGCGTCCACCCTCCTCCGCCTGGAGCTTCAAGTCACTGCGCCACTGGTACCCGCTCCTTTCTCACTCTATCACTGGATTCGCTGCTATTCTGCTAGTGCTAGTGCCTTCCTGCTTGCCTGCTAGTATGTATTGGCGTATTGCTGCTAGCCGGCCTCTTCTTCTCCTGGCCTGTTGTTGCTCATTGCTTGGTTATGGGCTATATATTCATTTGCTCCACCATTGTTTTGATTTTGCTGAAAGCAGAGAGCAAATGGCAAGCGATAGTGCTTGCTGGTGCATCTGTAGCAGCAGCAGGAGCCTTTGCAGCCGGCTCTCAAAGTGATCGCTATGATCCATTAAAGGATTAAACTAGGAGGCCAAAGTCTGATGATCTAGGATGGAATTATGCATATTATGCTATATTGAAATTTTCACCATGTTGTTTAAAAAGACGTTTCATAGTCGCTTAAACGTTTTAAAGTGTCCTTTTATTAGCGTTTTAATAACCCATCAGCGTAGATCCGGCATATGTGCTGTCGGATCCGTACTCTTCCTCCCGGCCGTAGATGCTTCTCCTTCCGAGCTACTATGGTCTTCTCTCTATTGGCTATTGCTTCTCCACAATGATTAATTTGATAGATATATTGAATCGTATCGCAGGAGATGGGTGTGTTAAACATCAGGATGGACCAGAGGCTACTGCACTGTAGACATTGCCACCGACGCCGACACCCACCCCTCCCGCCCGCCGACACTCACTGCTTTTTATTGGACAGAATCATCCATCAGATGAGGTTCAAATGCAACTTCTGCGACTCTGGATACATCCCCTACAGCAAGTTTCTGGTACACCTGTGCGACACTACTCCCGCCCATCTCATGTCCGTCTTTGCTAGGGGAGAGTGCATCCTCGCCACAAGTGCCCTTGTGTGTTCTGAATGCGGCCTTCCTCTCCGACCTCCCATTTTCAGGGCGAGCTCAGCTCTGCCCTGCCCTGACTGAATGAATTTGGATGCAGTTTGGTTTGGTTTTATTTGATTTTGGCTTCATGCTATCCTGCCGTTGTTGCAGTGTCTCCCTCGGAAAATTCCTATTTGTAGTGCCTGCTGCCATAATGGTGATGTCACCAGCTACCGTCACAGTCGTGAGCTCGAACACCTCATCCAAGGCATCACGGTGAAATGCAAGGCTTGCAAACAATACCTTCCATTCTCCACCTTTGCTTCGCACAAGCTGGTCAACTTGTGTGGTAATACATGCATGCCTCCCACCTCTGTTCCCCTACTTCTTGCATCCACATGGTGGTTTGAACAATGCTGATGCTCGGACGGTTGACCTTACATTTAGCATAAATCTATTTTTTAAGTAACGTGTATAAGTTCTCAAGTGAACCGAAATAATTATAATTAGTTTAGTTCAAAATGAAATAAATAATAAGCAAGAATGGAGTGCTGATATATTGATAAGGAAAACTAAAAAATATATATAGTTGACTTGTACACAATCATTGGCAAAGAAACATGTGCATCGTCAAGATTGCTTCTTAGTATGGTTACCAAGACGCAAACTGCCGGGACCAAAATTGTATGTATGGCAAGAACATCAGCAGCATAAATCAAACCTAATTTTCTCTGCATCAACAACTTTTAGTGTTGATTTATGAGCGCTGGGATTACTTTGTCCTTCAGAAAACTTATAGAATTATACAAAGGCTTATATGAGCACCAAGAACTCTTCTAAAAGATTGCCAACAATAGCCATAAAGCAGCAGTAGCAGCAAGCTATGAGTTCATTCCAGATCGAAACAAGTAGCAGGTTGCGAACCCGGTGGCGCTGTGACAGCATGCCCAGCTGGAGCACGCCTCTAGTCAGCACTTCCTGCCAGCTGCAGCATGGGAAGTGGGGCTGTCCAGCGTGGGAAGTGGTCATGACTACGGGTCTGTGGGTTGGAACTGGAATGGTGGTGTAGTGAATGGAGGTGTGGACCTCCTATGGCGCAGGAGGTGGGGGACGAAAGCAACATGGTGGGGTGGTCGGTGAACGACAGCACGGTGGTTATCAGAATCGATTCGATTTTGATCGGGTGATTAAGAATCAATTTCAATATGGTACATTGGATATAGATGGATACAACAATAACAAAGCATTTTAATCCCAACCACGTTGTGCGAGGCTAGAATTGAAACCCAACAGGAATCACCACAAAAAGAGAGAAGGGGAAAGAGAGATGAAAAGGGCTTTAAAGGATACTAAAAGGTGTGTAAAGCCTAATTATGGTTCACGTGGATAACTTCTTTCCAAGCACTTGTAACAATGACCAGTTCTTATCAGTAATGAGTTTCTTTTAACAGAGAATTTTACGTCAACAATACATCTTAAGCACTGACCACTTCCTGCCTAGGTTACACCTGGTTACTGATGTTGATGATGGATGCAATACTATTGCTATACTCTGATGTTCCTAATCAGTCAATATTCATTAACATAATTTCAGTTGTCTGCTGATCAGATCCAGTAATTACTTTCTCAGCCTTGTCTTATCAGTTCAGTTGCTGACTGCCAAACTTATTAGCTCATATAAAATATTTCTTGTACCTTCTAATGATTACTTTAGCTATCAAATGCCACTTCCATATTCTAGAATTTACTTACATTCCATCGGCCTTTAATACTTTATCATCCAGATTCCATTCTTATGAAGCTAAGGAAGTAGTCCACTATCAGAAATTATCGCCAAAGAGTTTAGCTAAATCTGTTCTTGAGGAAGGTGGCTGGTCAAACTTGATGGTAAGTATCCCTGATGTTGGCTAAATCCCTGAAGGCAAAGAATTTTACATATTTAATTTCCCTGATGCCGTGATTTTATTCTTAGTGTGCAAAGGAGGATGCTCAGAAGAATGTTGATGTTGCCATTGTTTTTCTTGGCTCAAAGGTACTTATTTGATAGCGATATATTTTTTTAATTTTTCACTGGTTTGAAATTATCTGCCTGTGCAAATATTGTTTGAATTAGATATTTTTTTAACTGAACAGCCCTTGTGCATAAATTCGAAATCAAAGGTTGATATTTCTGAATAGTGTTTGTTTATTCCATGAAGTGATAAAACTAAGCAAATTCTCCACCTTTTAATGTATACGTTGAAGTAATCTAAGACAGTCATTGCTTCAGTTGTCACGGACCATTAACTTGTTTTTCCTCCATTAGCTACAATCATCAGACATATCTAAAGATAAGCAAGTTGACCCAGCTTTGGCAGATACACTAAAGGTAATAATTGGCACTGGTTTCTCTCTATCTCTCAGTTATCGTTTAACTAATGCAAAATTTCATATGCTTATAATGTCTATGCTTCTACCAGCTGTCCTTCACAAACTCAGAGTTTTCCATGGCGTTCCCCTATGTTTCCACATCAGCCACTTTCTGTATCTTCCTAAATTTCCTAATCAATGAGCAATAGTTTTTTCCCCCCTTTTACACCAAAGAGCGTATTTTTTTCTTTACTTCTGATGTCATGATCAAGTCTAGTGAAGATGGTTCAAGTAAGCATGCAGGGTGGGAAACCCACAGCTGGTTCTACATAGTAGTGAGAATAAGCTTGTTTCTTTGGGTATGTCCTTTCATATTAATTAGAGTTTTCCTGATTATGTTTTGGATACTGAAGCTGATCTAATTTGAAGAACTTTCTCCATCTGAAGGTTGCGTTACTTAATCTCATTACAATATCAACTTGGGCAAGGGTAATTGATGTCATGGATAGTGAGGTATCATGACAATGCACCACCAAGTATGGATAAATTCTTATTACTTCCTTTCCTTTTTTTCAACTTCTTTTATTTTTCCTTTCAATTCAGTCAGGTTCAAGATTGTTTGGTTGTATTGGGGCCAGTGCTACACTAGGGCAACTTTTTGGTTCGTTGTTTGCAGCAAGCATGGCATGGCTGGGACCTTGTACGCGTGTTTCCCTATGAATTTTATCTTAATAACTTAATTAATGCATGTATAGTATTTCATGAAATGCAATTCCATATCTTCTGAACAGTTATGCTCCTTTTTTCATCCCTCATGATGGAACTTGCTGCTATATCATCTAAAGGAATTTGCATAACTATTTAGTCATGTTTCTTGTTTGTGTGGTAGTTGTTTCATATAGACTGATCTTCGTAATTGTTTTGAAGTGATTTATGCTATATGCAACTTCTGAAGAAAGAAGATATTCCATAGAATGGCTCTATATGTCTTTTCCCCTTCCTGAGTAATTCCCACATGAGCTTAAATATTTTCCAATCTATACTTATGACACAACATAATAAACTCCTTGCCCTCCAAGCCACATAACTCCTATATAAACAGCCCATGGGGCTCAAGCAATACAACCCACGATTATACGCAATCTATCCTTCTTACAATAATAATATGTATTGACCCAACAGTAAAAATCTGCAATGGTTGATGTTATTTTAAACTTTCCTTGTGCTTATAGTTACAAAATTCTTGGGTTTTTAATGATCCTGTTGTGATGTGGAAAAAACAGGCCACATCCTTACTGTTGCTGGTGTAACAGTTGCTATCTGTGCATCTCCACTTGTTGCAGCCTCAAATATGGTTGCCCTTGCTGTATGGCCAACTTGGATTGCTGTGGCTGTCACTGAAACAATTCGAAAGGTATCAAATATCAATATACTAGGGACCTACCGTTGAAACTTTTAGTTTAGTTACCATTGTTCTTCCTTTAAATGTTAGTGTCCAAATGACACATTTGTTATCATTTGTATGCATATTAGAGACATTAACTCTGAAATGCAGTAATCAGTAGGCAGTAGGCACAAAGATGGATTTGTAGAAAAGAGTTTGTGGATTGTAATATATCTACTTTGTCCTATGGTCCACAAGCTGGGAACTTATCATTTTTACATGATTAATTTTTTTCTATACATTTGCTAATACTCGTGCTGCTTCATTCAGTTTCATCTAAAGCAATGCAACATGACACAGGATTTTACATTCTGCTGTGTTCAATACTCATCGTGTAGTGTTACTATGCCATAGATGTAGTACGCATTACAACATTATTAGGTTTAGAGTCTTAGTAGGTCAAAACACTCAAAACCTGATTGATAAATCAATATGATAATTGTCCAGTCAAAAGGTTTATCAGTGCAACAGGATTTTTTTCTTCATTCTCTATACACTGATTTATGGCATAATAAATTGCAACTCAATACCAGGTGGAGCTTGTTGAGTACCTACTCAGTGTTGTATGGACTTTATGTTATCATTTCTATACTTGCATAGCCAAGAATCTAAAAGGTTATTTTAGTTTGTTGTTTTACTTTTCTTTGACTCTTTACAGGTAATCAGTTATGTTTTGACAAGGCCTGGAAGGGAGTTGTTGTTTACAGTTGTTTCATTGGACGAAAAGTACAAAGCTAAGGTAAATGTGAAAATATTCTTAGATTGCTTCCAGTTTTTCTGCTGGTTTTTGCAAACTTTGCTACTTTAAAAATTAAATTTGTTTTCTTGTAGGTCTGTATAGATGTTATTGTCCAAAGACTGGTGATGCGACAGCTGCTGGAATTTATAGTTTGCTGTTCAGCAGACTTGAGAAGAAAGCAAACATGGTTACCCTATATGCATTGCCGGTATGAAATCAGCCTCATGTGAAGGTGTTTTGGTTTCAATTAAAAAAAAAAGAAATCAGCACATGGAGTCTTGGCTCTTGGGTGCTCTAAACACGTGTGGGTTTTCCATTTCTGTGATGATTCCCATTTCAATTAGAGGGCATGAATTTTCATATCTTTAACTCTCGATATAAATTATTTGTTGTTTCATTTACTAGGTCCTGGGTTAGATCACTGAAGAGCCATTTTAACCTCTTTTTTTCCTATCAGCTCTGCTTCCTTTGGCTTCTCACTGCATTTCATTTGGGACGCCTCCAGACAAATCTTGCAAGGCTTCAGGCGGCACCTGCAGCATCCTAATTCCTGAAGGGCTAAAAAAATGGATACCCCTGTATATTTACACGTTATCACAAGACTGAAGCGGGTTGCTCCTGTAGTCCCGCCGTTTTCTTCTCTAGGTTTTGACTCTACAGATATCTGCTGGAGGTAGTGCCACCAGATAGACAGTGCTTTCAGCATGTAGAAAATATGGTTACCACAGAGCATGTCCTTGTTGGCATTGAACTGCTCGTTTCAAAGAATGGTAGATCCATGGAGGAACTTTTGAATCTGGAGTTTTCCTTTTAGTATAGATTGGAATATCAGAGTTAACTAGAGATGAAGTTCAACATTAAGAAGAGATTGTACTAGATACAGAAAGGGAAATGTTAGGACTATACATAATAGTAGAATACTCTCTGGTTTTCGTACCATCTTTGGTAGCCACATGGCAGAAACTGTCATGCAAACTGCAAGGTATATACTATACGCCAGCGTTAATGAATGTGAAAAGAATCGTCTCAGCGAGGCATGGCATTGTCTGATACTGAACCTCGTTGCTTGGTTCAAAGGATGGCAGGTTCATCGAGACAACCTTCAAATCTTTGCAGTTAAAAACTGCAGACAGAGTTCAGCATTTAGTATACAATAATATTACAGAAAGTAGGGATGCTAAGGATATATGTAATTGAGGAGAAATTGACCCAACACTGGCTGAGATGGTTTGGTTATGTTCAACGGAGGCCTCCGGAGGCGCCAGTGCGTAGTGGGTTATTAAAGCGGGTTGATAATGTAAAGAGGGATAGAGGTAGATCTAAACTGACTTGGAAGGAGGCGGTGGGAGGAGGTGGTGAAAAGAGATCTCAAGGAGTGGAATGTTCCCAAACAAGTAGTTTTTGATAGGAGCACTTGGAGATTAGCAATCAACATGCCGGAACTGTGACCTTTGTTTCTTAGGTTTCATCTCTAGCCTATCCAACTTGCTTTGCGTTGCGGGTATGGTGTAGATGTGATTTGGTTAGCTTGAGATCATGTGGCAGAACCAACCTGAATTACACCGGCTTAAGTACGCAAGTCCTCTCTCAAGGGCTCCAACGTGCTTCAAAAGGTGTAACCCCTTGGCCTGTCGGGTAGTCCCGATGAAGCCATCTAACTTTCGGGATCGAATAAGGTTACCTCACACGAAGGTGAGTTCAGAGATACAGTCACCATCATATTTTACGTCATAGGGAAATTTTTTTACAAAAGTTTCCACAAGTAGTACAAAGTTCCACACTTAGTAAAGTCATTACAAAGTTTGCAGAAAAAGCAAAGGTTCCAAACTACAGTCATTATTACAAACCAGTTTTCAAGTTTAAGCAGCGGTATTCAAAGTACGATAACTATACATGTCGCCAGTAAGGACGTCATGCTAAGCCGTGGCATAACCTCACTCGTTATGATCGAGGTTGGCCGGGGACGGATCCCACTCCACGGACCAACCGTCAGGCAAAGCATAAGGCCAAGGCATGGGGTAAGTAGGGTCTTCAGAGACATTACCTGAAACAAAATCATATAGCAAGACTGAATACTCTAATACTCAGCAAGGCTTACCCGGAATTTGGGTATACTTAGCCCATAACTAGACCATGAAGGCTTTAATGAGGAGGTAAGTTTTGTTTCAGCTGAAAAGCGATAAAGAGTAGGTCTTTACTTTCATATTTTAGCTTTCAGATTCTAGACCCTTTAGCCTTTCTAGGTAAGCACCTGTAACTACTCAAGCAAGATAGAGTCTCTTTAAAGCATACATCAGTATTACTCCTCATAAGATTTCCCTTGTTACTCTATGTGGTAAAAGAGTTAAGCAATCTCAATCTTCGTGAGAAATGGACGATTCTGAATCGAATTTCAACCCTTGCAAGGTAAACCTAACTCACATGCTTGGAACATCCAACGATAGTTCCGAAGCAACCGTTTGCCTTTCATTCCGGATCGTGGAACAAAGCCACCACAAGCGACTGCTGGACCGTACGCACATCCAATGTGCAGGACATACGTCTGTAGCGCGACTACATGACCGTATTCCCGTCTGCTCTGCAGAACGTACTCTCACAGTCGGTGCGTGTAAACATAAAATAAAAGTCGAGTGGTGGGGGACGAGTCCACTTGCCAGGCCGATTGGTTACTAGGCTTACCGCTTACCATATTTCGCGGCATGTGGCTAGTACTTTCAAACGCTTAACTGCCACTACCACACACTGCGACCTTAACCAAAATTATCAACACAGACGGGGTTCCTCTCCATAAAGCTGCACATAATCCCCGTGATGGAGGTTCAGCGGGGACAAAACGGAACAAGAACGGAAACAACAGCCTACAGATGTGATGGAGGCTGAGTTTACGAACTCTCACGTGACCCCGAACAGAAAACTGCCCAGATTTTGAGCCCAGACCTGTTATCTCGCCTTATCACAGGCGTTTCAGGCAAACCCCCAAAACTATGCGCCCAGAAGGCTGAAAAATTCCCAGAACTTTTGGGTGGGGGGGATGCCCCCCGGGTATAGTAGGGGGGAGCCGATGTGGTGAACGGGTGATGGGGAAACAATGTCTGGCCATATGTTTCGGGTTGTTTCCAGCACTCCTAGCTGCACCCTCCTAACCACGGTGTGTTCGGCCATGGCCGGCAACATCATGGTTTTCGGCTAGGCGAACTGAATTCGTTCGGTCAGCCGGTGTGGGCTTCGTGTGCTTTAGGGATTGAGACGGTCATGTGTTGTTGACCTCATTTTCCAAGTTTGTACAAAGGATTCTTGAGAATTTTATTCTCGTTTCTAGTGTACGTGCTTGGGGAGTTGACGGAATATGACATGTGCTTGAATCAGTCCCTGGATTTCGTGTGCTTAGAGATTGAGACGGTCATGTGTTGTTGACCTCATTTCCCAAAATCGCACAATGGTTCCTTGAGGATTTTATCCTCGTTTCCAGCGTACGTGCTTGGGGAGTTGATGGAATGCGTCATGTACTCGAATCAGTCCCTATGCCTCGCAGCACTGCACCAACAAGCAAGGTGGTATAGGGGCTTGCTAAGGCTAGCCGGTGTGGGTTTCTGTTGTTCGACGATTTGGATGGTCACTCGTGTGTCGTTGACCTCATTTCCCAAAATCGCACAAAGGATTCTTGAGGATTTTATTCTCGTTTCCAAAGTACGTGCTTGGGGAGTTGACGGAATGTGACATGTGCTTGAACCCAGTCCTCGAGCTTCTGAATATTTGCATCGGTAGGCTAAGGTCGGTCACTATACGACTGAGTTTGGTGAGGGAGATGGTTATATACTGGCTTGTGCGGCTTGGATTGAAACAGATCCAGTTGGCTAGTGCTGGTCACTATACGACCGAGTCTGGTGAGGGAGATGGTTATAGGCTGGCTTCGGTTGGCTTGTGCGATTCGGATTGAAACGGACTGTGCTTATGATTGGCCCGATATTGTTTGTTATCGCGCTCAGTGGTCCGTCGGTTGCCTTCCTCATAAGTAGACTCGACGTGCATTGCACGGAGTGATGCTTTGGATGGCCTAACCTTCGTGTAGCAGCTGGCGCATGAGATGTGTTGGACCTGTGACTGCTGGGAGGCCCCCCGCCATTGTTCGGCTGACTCTCGGTGCCTGTGTCCTTTCAGTGCCGTGGGCACAATGCCTGATCCTTAACGAGTGCTTGTGTGCTGCAACCCGTTCCTTGGGAAGTTGCATTCGCTACATGTTGCCTTCGTCGCGTCCACCCTTTGGGTGTGATGCGTCGGCTTTATAGCCAATTGACGTTGCCTCGTGGTAATGGTCTCATTGGCCAAGCCCACCAAGGCTACCTCACTTGTGCTATTGGTCTCGGATGACGCTAACTGTGACATCCAGGTAATAAAGGATATATACACTAAACTCTAGTGTGGAATAGGCATGTTTGTTATGGGTAAAACAAAAGGGCTAAGGGTGTATTTGTAATTTCTATGAAAACATAGGCCTTTAAGTGTATGATGGGTGGTTTGGAAGGTAGCCTTGAAAATTAGGAGAAACATAATATTAAGGTTAAATTTATGTTATCATAAGGAAAAAGATAAGCCCTTAAGTAAGACTAGGGACGTATGTGTAAATAAATATAAGCTATAGGGTCTTTTATGCAAATAACTGTGGAATAAAAGTAACTTTTATTTTTACCTAAGGGCCTACTTGCAAAAGTACTAGTCATCATGACATTTCTCAAATATTTGCAAATATATCAAAAGTTTGATCAAATTCCCTTGGTAAGGACCAGGGTAATTCAAAATTTTACCATATTCACAATTCAACGAGTAATACTACAAACTTTGAGTTTTTGGATTTGAGCCTTAAAGCTAAAGTGTAGAGCTTGAAAAACTCTACAATTTTCATGTTGGGCTTTTTCTCAGA
>NW_020356198.1:0-85000 GCF_002211085.1 Panicum hallii | reverse complement strand
ATAGCACACGGTTTTCGACTGTTTTCACCCGCGGCCATTTTCATCCCCCCATCTTCCGTTTCTACTCATTTGCATATGATTCCATGTCTGGGTGTCGTTTCCAAACGTTTCACCAAAATCGGCTGTTTTCGTTCCGGTCGCCCGTCAGCCCATTTTTGCATCCCGTGAGCTATAGCACACAGTTTTCGAACGTTTTCACCCGCGGCCGTTTTCATCCCTCCATCTTCCGTCTCCCCCCGTTTGCATATTATTCCATGTATGGGTGTCGTTTCCAAACATTTTCACCGAAATCGGCTGTTTTTCGTTCCGGTCGCCCGTCAGCCCATTTTTGGCCTCCCGAGAGCTACAGCACACGGTTTTCGACCGTTTTCACCCGCGGCCGTTTTCATCCCTCCATCTTCCGTCTCCTCCCGTTTGCATATGATTCCATGTCTGGGTGTCATTTCCAAACGTTTTCACCGAAATCGGTTGTTTTCTTTTCGGTCGCCCTTCAGCCCGTTTTTGGCCTCCCGTGCACACGATTTTCGACCGTGTTAGCCTGTGGCCGTTTTTATCCCTCCATGATCCATCTCCACCCATATGAGTATGACTCCATATCTGGGTGTCATTTATAACCGTTTGCACACGATTTTCTGATCGTGGTCATTTTCGTGCCTGAATGCTCCGTTTGCACAAGATTCAATGTCTGGGTGCCGATTTGCATTTCTCACCCTAACTTGGTTGTCTACTACCGAACAAGTGGACATAGCTGCTCTTGGAACATGTTGAATTTTGCACGCGCTGCATTGCCCGAACACTTTGGGTGCGGCCTCTTGTTATACCGTTGAGTCGCCGTGAATAGTACGTTCTTACCCGTCCAAGTACCCAATACTTGGGTACTTGGTGACTTGTGTTGTTTTGCCTTGTGTGGCTTCTCTTATTTTCACTATGGTTTGCTCGCAACGTCTTTGCCCGTTGTGGCGAGCTCGAACCTGAAGATGTGAATGGGGGTAGAGGGGGGAGGGACGAATTCGTGCGACGCGGGGCAGGATCTCAGTGGATCGTGGCAGCAAGGCCACTCTGCCACTTACAATGCCCCGTCGCGTATTTAAGTCGTCTGCAAAGGATTCAGCCTGCCGCCCGTGAGGAAGGGAGCTTCGAGGCGGCCTGCCACGGCTCATCGGCCGGGCAGGCTGAGCCAATGGCACGGGCCCTTGGGGCGCGAACGCCCTAATGTGGGTCGGGGCGAGCGGCGGGCACAGGCGCCGGTTGCTAGCTTGGATTCTGACTTAGAGGCGTTCAGTCATAATCCGACACACGGTAGCTTCACGCCACTGGCTTTTCAACCAAGCGCGATGACCAATTGCGTGAATCAACGGTTCCTCTCGTACTAGGTTGAATTACTATCGCGGCACGGTCATCAGTTGATCATGACATAAAGATCTTGTTAATTAAGCCTAAGGAATATAATTAATTAATTTCATAGCATTTCAAATTTGAATTGCCCAAAATCAAAAGAACTTAAATTACAAAATATTGCTGGGTTTGAATCTTTCACATAAGTTCATTCATGACCTATGGGAGCTACATACTAAAAATTACAAGAAACAAAGCAAACATGTGAAAGTTATGCATCCCTTAATCTTTAACCTTAAGTTTAAAATAGATCTAAAAATATTTAGTTTCACACAAAACTTTATTAATAAAAGTTGTAGAGGTTGAAATCTAATTTCCAGCAAAATTGGTTTGATATTTTTTGGAATTTCCCACGAATTTCTATCAATTTTACAAGCTATCAGCATGGCGCACATAAAATGATAGAAACCTTTACACCGGGGTCCCTAACAGCACTATTCCTGCAAGTCTAGGACTTTGCAGATAGCCCCTCAGGCTTCTGCCTCTTCTAACCCGGGGTCCTCACTGGGTCAAGGCAGGGGCCGTGGAAGTTGACCGGCTTGTCCCGGCGACGGCGATCGCCGGCGGCGAGGACAGAGGGGTGGGGGAGCACCAAGGGTTTCTTGCGCACCTGTGCTAGCTCGAAATCGGTGGGGGTAGCTCGCAGTGGCGGCGCGACGGGAGCTTGCGGCCGGCGGCGGAGGGGGAACAGCGGGGCCGTGCTCTGGTGGTCTTGGGCGGTGAGAATGTGGTTGGGGAGCTTGCTGGCGACGTGGGAAAGCTTAGTGCTGCAGCAATTGGGGTGAGAAGGGCTAGAGAGGGGTGTTCCGCAGCGAGGTTGAACGGCGGCGGGTGGAACTCACCGGCGACGATGCTTCGGTGGAAATTGGGCTGCGGCTACTAGCTGGGGAGCACGAGTGGGGACTGGGGGAGCGGATTAGGGGGTCGGTAGAGGCAAATGGTGGCCAGAGGCGGCTGCCCACTGTGGTCCGGGGCTTATCGGAGAGAAGAAGCGACGGCGGAGGGGTTCAAGGACCGGGATGTGCACAGCAAAGAGAGAAAAGAGGCAATTGATATCTCTAGGATCTCCTGATCAGGTTGAGCAGAAGAGGAGGGAAGAGAGGATAAGCGCGGGCACAGAATTGGCGGCGACGACGAGGCGGCCGGCGGGCAGTTCAGGACGCTGTGGCGCGCGCACGAGGAAGCAGCAAGGGAGGGGAGCAGGGCTAAGACGGGGAGATGACGACGCGTGGGTGTGAGCCCAGCAGGAGGTGGACGGCGGCGGTCTGATCAGCGGTAGCCAAGGGAGCGGCACTGACGGCGGAGCAGAGAAGGCAGGGGAGAAGCAGAGCAGAGCAGGTGCTCGGGGAAGAAGAAGAGAGGGGAGGGGATCCAGGGACCTGTTTGCAAATTCAAGAATTACAGGGACTAATTTTTCCCACTGATCTAGGGGTTTTCTGAGAAAAAGCCCAACATGAAAATTGTAGAGTTTTTCAAGCTCTACACTTTAGCTTTAAGGCTCAAATCCAAAAACTCAAAGTTTGTAGTATTACTCGTTGAATTGTGAATATGGTAAAATTTTGAATTACCCTGGTCCTTACCAAGGGAATTTGATCAAACTTTTGATATATTTGCAAATATTTGAGAAATGTCATGATGACTAGTACTTTTGCAAGTAGGCCCTTAGGTAAAAATAAAAGTTACTTTTATTCCACAGTTATTTGCATAAAAGACCCTATAGCTTATATTTATTTACACATACGTCCCTAGTCTTACTTAAGGGCTTATCTTTTTCCTTATGATAACATAAATTTAACCTTAATATTATGTTTCTCCTAATTTTCAAGGCTACCTTCCAAACCACCCATCATACACTTAAAGGCCTATGTTTTCATAGAAATTACAAATACACCCTTAGCCCTTTTGTTTTACCCATAACAAACATGCCTATTCCACACTAGAGTTTAGTGTATATATCCTTTATTACCTGGATGTCACAGTTAGCGTCATCCGAGACCAATAGCACAAGTGAGGTAGCCTTGGTGGGCTTGGCCAATGAGACCATTACCACGAGGCAACGTCAATTGGCTATAAAGCCGACGCATCACACCCAAAGGGTGGACGCGACGAAGGCAACATGTAGCGAATGCAACTTCCCAAGGAACGGGTTGCAGCACACAAGCACTCGTTAAGGATCAGGCATTGTGCCCACGGCACTGAAAGGACACAGGCACCGAGAGTCAGCCGAACAATGGCGGGGGGCCTCCCAGCAGTCACAGGTCCAACACATCTCATGCGCCAGCTGCTACACGAAGGTTAGGCCATCCAAAGCATCACTCCGTGCAATGCACGTCGAGTCTACTTATGAGGAAGGCAACCGACGGACCACTGAGCGCGATAACAAACAATATCGGGCCAATCATAAGCACAGTCCGTTTCAATCCGAATCGCACAAGCCAACCGAAGCCAGCCTATAACCATCTCCCTCACCAGACTCGGTCGTATAGTGACCAGCACTAGCCAACTGGATCTGTTTCAATCCAAGCCGCACAAGCCAGTATATAACCATCTCCCTCACCAAACTCAGTCGTATAGTGACCGACCTTAGCCTACCGATGCAAATATTCAGAAGCTCGAGGACTGGGTTCAAGCACATGTCACATTCCGTCAACTCCCCAAGCACGTACTTTGGAAACGAGAATAAAATCCTCAAGAATCCTTTGTGCGATTTTGGGAAATGAGGTCAACGACACACGAGTGACCATCCAAATCGTCGAACAACAGAAACCCACACCGGCTAGCCTTAGCAAGCCCCTATACCACCTTGCTTGTTGGTGCAGTGCTGCGAGGCATAGGGACTGATTCGAGTACATGACGCATTCCGTCAACTCCCCAAGCACGTACGCTGGAAACGAGGATAAAATCCTCAAGGAACCATTGTGCGATTTTGGGAAATGAGGTCAACAACACATGACCGTCTCAATCTCTAAGCACACGAAATCCAGGGACTGATTCAAGCACATGTCATATTCCGTCAACTCCCCAAGCACGTACACTAGAAACGAGAATAAAATTCTCAAGAATCCTTTGTACAAACTTGGAAAATGAGGTCAACAACACATGACCGTCTCAATCCCTAAAGCACACGAAGCCCACACCGGCTGACCGAACGAATTCAGTTCGCCTAGCCGAAAACCATGATGTTGCCGGCCATGGCCGAACACACCGTGGTTAGGAGGGTGCAGCTAGGAGTGCTGGAAACAACCCGAAACATATGGCCAGACATTGTTTCCCCATCACCCGTTCACCACATCGGCTCCCCCCTACTATACCCGGGGGGCATCCCCCCACCCAAAAGTTCTGGGAATTTTTCAGCCTTCTGGGCGCATAGTTTTGGGGGTTTGCCTGAAACGCCTGTGATAAGGCGAGATAACAGGTCTGGGCTCAAAATCTGGGCAGTTTTCTGTTCGGGGTCACGTGAGAGTTCGTAAACTCAGCCTCCATCACATCTGTAGGCTGTTGTTTCCGTTCTTGTTCCGTTTTATCCCCGCTGAACCTCCATCACGGGGATTATGTGCAGCTTTATGGAGAGGAACCCCGTCTGTGTTGATAATTTTGGTTAAGATCGCAGTGTGTGGTAGTGGCAGTTAAGCGTTTGAAAGTACTAGCCACATGCCGCGAAATATGGTAAGCGGTAAGCCTAGTAACCAATCGGCCTGGCAAGTGGACTCGTCCCCCACCACTCGACTTTTATTTTATGTTTACACGCACCGACTGTGAGAGTACGTTCTGCAGAGCAGACGGGAATACGGTCATGTAGTCGCGCTACAGACGTATGTCCTGCACATTGGATGTGCGTACGGTCCAGCAGTCGCTTGTGGTGGCTTTGTTCCACGATCCGGAATGAAAGGCAAACGGTTGCTTCGGAACTATCGTTGGATGTTCCAAGCGTGTGAGTTAGGTTTACCTTGCAAGGGTTGAAATTCGATTCAGAATCGTCCATTTCTCACGAAGATTGAGATTGCTTAACTCTTTTACCACATAGAGTAACAAGGGAAATCTTATGAGGAGTAATACTGATGTATGCTTTAAAGAGACTATCTTGCTTGAGTAGTTACAAGTGCTTACCTAGAAAGGCTAAAGGGTCTAGAATCTGAAAGCTAAAATATGAAAGTAAGGACCTACTCTTTATCGCTTTTCAGCTGAAATAAAACTTACCTCCTCATTAAAACCTTCATGGTCTAGTTATGGGCTAAGTATACCCAAATTCCGGGTAAGCCTTGCTGAGTATTAGAGTACTCAGTCTTGCTATATGATTTTGTTTCAGGTAATATCTCTGAAGACCCTACTTACCCCATGCCTTGGCCTTATGCTTTGCCTGACGGTTGGTCCGTGGAGTGGGATCCGTCCCCGGCCAACCTCGATCATAACGAGTGAGGTTATGCCAGGGCTTAGCATGACGTCCTTACTGGCGACATGTATAGTTATCGTACTTTGAATTCCGCTGCTTAAACTTGAAAACTGATTTGTAATAATGACTGTAGTTTGGAACCTTTGCTTTTTCTGCAAACTTTGTAATGACTTTACTAAGTGTGGAACTTTGTACTACTTGTGGAAACTTTTGTAAAAAAATTTTCCTATGACGTAAAATATGATGGTGACTGTATCTCTGGACTCACCTTCGTGTGAGGTAACCTTATTCGATCCCGAAAGTTAGATGGTTTCATCGGGACTACCCGACAGGCCAAGGGGTTACACCTTTTGAAGCACGTTGGATCTCTTGAGAGAGGACTTGCGTACTTAAGCCGGTGTAATTCAGGTTGGTTCTGCCACATGATCTCAAGCTAACCAAATCACATCTACACCATACCCGCAACGCAAAGCAAGTTGGATAGGCTAGAGATGAAACCTAAGAAACAAAGGTCACAGTTCCGGCACGTTGATTGCTAATCTCCAAGTGCTCCTATCAAAAACTACTTGTTTGGGAACATTCCACTCCTTGAGATCTCTTTTCACCACCTCCTCCTTCCAAGTCAGTTTAGATCTACCTCTATCCCTCTTTACATTATCAACCCGCTTTAATAACCCACTACGCACTGGCGCCTCCGGAGGCCTCCGTTGAACATAACCAAACCATCTCAGCCAGTGTTGGGTCAATTTCTCCTCAATTACATATATCCTTAGCATCCCTACTTTCTGTAATATTATTGTATACTAAATGCTGAACTCTGTCTGCAGTTTTTAACTGCAAAGATTTGAAGGTTTTCTCGATGAACCTGCCATCCTTTGAACCAAGCAACGAGGTTCAGTATCAGACAATGCCATGCCTCGCTGAGACGATTCTTTTCACATTCATTAACGCTGGCGTATAGTATATACCTTGCAGTTTGCATGACTCAGTTTCTGCCATGTGGCTACCAAAGATGGTACGAAAACCAGAGAGTATTCTACTATTATGTATAGTCCTAACATTTCCCTTTCTGTATCTAGTACAATCTCTTCTTAATGTTGAACTTCATCTCTAGTTAACTCTGATATTCCAATCTATACTAAAAGGAAAACTCCAGATTCAAAAGTTCCTCCATGGATCTACCATTCTTTGAAACGAGCAGTTCAATGCCAACAAGGACATGCTCTGTGGTAACCATACTTTCTACATGCTGAAAGCACTGTCTATCTGGTGGCACTACCTCCAGCAGATATCTGTAGAGTCAAAACCTAGAGAAGAAAACGGCGGGACTACAGGAGCAACCCGCTTCAGTCTTGTGATAACGTGTAAATATACAGGGGTATCCATTTTTTTAGCCCTTCAGGAATTAGGATGCTGCAGGTGCCGCCTGAAGCCTTGCAAGATTTGTCTGGAGGCGTCCCAAATGAAATGCAGTGAGAAGCCAAAGGAAACAGAGCTGATAGGAAAAAAAGAGGAAAAAATGGCTCTTCAGTGATCTAACCCAGGACCTAGTAAATGAAACAACAAATAATTTATATCGAGAGTTAAAGATATGAAAATTCATGCCCTCTAATTGAAATGGGAATCATCACAGAAATGGAAAACCCACACGTATTTAGAGCACCCAAGAGCCAAGACTCCATGTGCTGATTTCTTTTTTTTTTTAATTGAAACCAAAACACCTTCACATGAGGCTGATTTCATACCGGCAATGCATATAGGGTAACCATGTTTGCTTTCTTCTCAAGTCTGCTGAACAGCAAACTATAAATTCCAGCAGCTGTCGCATCACCAGTCTTTGGACAATAACATCTATACAGACCTACAAGAAAACAAATTTAATTTTTAAAGTAGCAAAGTTTGCAAAAACCAGCAGAAAAACTGGAAGCAATCTAAGAATATTTTCACATTTACCTTAGCTTTGTACTTTTCGTCCAGTGAAACAACTGTAAACAACAACTCCCTTCCAGGCCTTGTCAAAACATAACTGATTACCTGTAAAGAGTCAAAGAAAAGTAAAACAACAAACTAAAATAACCTTTTAGATTCTTGGCTATGCAAGTATAGAAATGATAACATAAAGTCCATACAACACTGAGTAGGTACTCAACAAGCTCCACCTGGTATTGAGTTGCAATTTATTACGCCATAAATCAGTGTATAGAGAATGAAGAAAAAAATCCTGTTGCACTGATAAACCTTTTGACTGGACAATTATTATATTGATTTATCAATCAGGTTTTGAGTGTTTTGACCTACTACGACTCTAAACCTAATAATGTTGTAATGCGTACTACATCTATGGCATAGTAACACTACACGATGAGTATTGAACACAGCAGAATGTAAAATCCTGTGTCATGTTGCATTGCTTTAGATGAAACTGAATGAAGCAGCACGAGTATTAGCAAATGTATAGAAAAAAATTAATCATGTAAAAATGATAAGTTCCCAGCTTGTGGACCATAGGACAAAGTAGATATATTACAATCCACAAACTCTTTTCTACAAATCCATCTTTGTGCCTACTGCCTACTGATTACTGCATTTCAGAGTTTAAGTTATTAAGATAAAATTCATAGGGAAACACGCGTACAAGGTCCCAGCCATGCCATGCTTGCTGCAAACAACGAACCAAAAAGTTGCCCTAGTGTAGCACTGGCCCCAATACAACCAAACAATCTTGAACCTGACTGAATTGAAAGGAAAAATAAAAGAAGTTGAAAAAAAGGAAAGGAAGTAATAAGAATTTATCCATACTTGGTGGTGCATTGTCATGATACCTCACTATCCATGACATCAATTACCCTTGCCCAAGTTGATATTGTAATGAGATTAAGTAAAGCAACCTTCAGATGGAGAAAGTTCTTCAAATTAGATCAGCTTCAGTATCCAAAACATAATCAGGAAAACTCTAATTAATATGAAAGGACATACCCAAAGAAACAAGCTTATTCTCACTACTATGTAGAACCAGCTGCGGGTTTCCCACCCTGCATGCTTACTTGAACCATCTTCACTAGACTTGATCATGACATCAGAAGTAAAGAAAAAAATACGCTCTTTGGTGTAAAAGGGGGGAAAAAACTATTGCTCATTGATTAGGAAATTTAGGAAGATACAGAAAGTGGCTGATGTGGAAACATAGGGGAACGCCATGGAAAACTCTGAGCTTGTGAAGGACAGCTGGTAGAAGCATAGACATTATAAGCATATGAAATTTTGCATTAGTTAAACGATAACTGAGAGATAGAGAGAAACCAGCGCCAATTATTACCTTTAGTGTATCTGCCAAAGCTGGGTCAACTTGCTTATCTTTAGATATGTCTGATGATTGTAGCTAATGGAGGAAAAACAAGTTAATGGTCCGTGACAACTGAAGCAATGACTGTCTTAGATTACTTCAACGTATACATTAAAAGGTGGAGAATTTGCTTAGTTTTATCACTTCATGGAATAAACAAACACTATTCAGAAATATCAACCTTTGATTTCGAATTTATGCACAAGGGCTGTTCAGTTAAAAAAAATATCTAATTCAAACAATATTTGCACAGGCAGATAATTTCAAACCAGTGAAAAATTAAAAAAAATATATCGCTATCAAATAAGTACCTTTGAGCCAAGAAAAACAATGGCAACATCAACATTCTTCTGAGCATCCTCCTTTGCACACTAAGAATAAAATCACGACATCAGGGAAATTAAATATGTAAAATTCTTTGCCTTCAGGGATTTAGCCAACATCAGGGATACTTACCATCAAGTTTGACCAGCCACCTTCCTCAAGAACAGATTTAGCTAAACTCTTTGGCGATAATTTCTGATAGTGGACTACTTCCTTAGCTTCATAAGAATGGAATCTGGATGATAAAGTATTAAAGGCCGATGGAATGTAAGTAAATTCTAGAATATGGAAGTGGCATTTGATAGCTAAAGTAATCATTAGAAGGTACAAGAAATATTTTATATGAGCTAATAAGTTTGGCAGTCAGCAACTGAACTGATAAGACAAGGCTGAGAAAGTAATTACTGGATCTGATCAGCAGACAACTGAAATTATGTTAATGAATATTGACTGATTAGGAACATCAGAGTATAGCAATAGTATTGCATCCATCATCAACATCAGTAACCAGGTGTAACCTAGGCAGGAAGTGGTCAGTGCTTAAGATGTATTGTTGACGTAAAATTCTCTGTTAAAAGAAACTCATTACTGATAAGAACTGGTCATTGTTACAAGTGCTTGGAAAGAAGTTATCCACGTGAACCATAATTAGGCTTTACACACCTTTTAGTATCCTTTAAAGCCCTTTTCATCTCTCTTTCCCCTTCTCTCTTTTTGTGGTGATTCCTGTTGGGTTTCAATTCTAGCCTCGCACAACGTGGTTGGGATTAAAATGCTTTGTTATTGTTGTATCCATCTATATCCAATGTACCATATTGAAATTGATTCTTAATCACCCGATCAAAATCGAATCGATTCTGATAACCACCGTGCTGTCGTTCACCGACCACCCCACCATGTTGCTTTCGTCCCCCACCTCCTGCGCCATAGGAGGTCCACACCTCCATTCACTACACCACCATTCCAGTTCCAACCCACAGACCCGTAGTCATGACCACTTCCCACGCTGGACAGCCCCACTTCCCATGCTGCAGCTGGCAGGAAGTGCTGACTAGAGGCGTGCTCCAGCTGGGCATGCTGTCACAGCGCCACCGGGTTCGCAACCTGCTACTTGTTTCGATCTGGAATGAACTCATAGCTTGCTGCTACTGCTGCTTTATGGCTATTGTTGGCAATCTTTTAGAAGAGTTCTTGGTGCTCATATAAGCCTTTGTATAATTCTATAAGTTTTCTGAAGGACAAAGTAATCCCAGCGCTCATAAATCAACACTAAAAGTTGTTGATGCAGAGAAAATTAGGTTTGATTTATGCTGCTGATGTTCTTGCCATACATACAATTTTGGTCCCGGCAGTTTGCGTCTTGGTAACCATACTAAGAAGCAATCTTGACGATGCACATGTTTCTTTGCCAATGATTGTGTACAAGTCAACTATATATATTTTTTAGTTTTCCTTATCAATATATCAGCACTCCATTCTTGCTTACTATTTATTTCATTTTGAACTAAACTAATTATAATTATTTCGGTTCACTTGAGAACTTATACACGTTACTTAAAAAATAGATTTATGCTAAATGTAAGGTCAACCGTCCGAGCATCAGCATTGTTCAAACCACCATGTGGATGCAAGAAGTAGGGGAACAGAGGTGGGAGGCATGCATGTATTACCACACAAGTTGACCAGCTTGTGCGAAGCAAAGGTGGAGAATGGAAGGTATTGTTTGCAAGCCTTGCATTTCACCGTGATGCCTTGGATGAGGTGTTCGAGCTCACGACTGTGACGGTAGCTGGTGACATCACCATTATGGCAGCAGGCACTACAAATAGGAATTTTCCGAGGGAGACACTGCAACAACGGCAGGATAGCATGAAGCCAAAATCAAATAAAACCAAACCAAACTGCATCCAAATTCATTCAGTCAGGGCAGGGCAGAGCTGAGCTCGCCCTGAAAATGGGAGGTCGGAGAGGAAGGCCGCATTCAGAACACACAAGGGCACTTGTGGCGAGGATGCACTCTCCCCTAGCAAAGACGGACATGAGATGGGCGGGAGTAGTGTCGCACAGGTGTACCAGAAACTTGCTGTAGGGGATGTATCCAGAGTCGCAGAAGTTGCATTTGAACCTCATCTGATGGATGATTCTGTCCAATAAAAAGCAGTGAGTGTCGGCGGGCGGGAGGGGTGGGTGTCGGCGTCGGTGGCAATGTCTACAGTGCAGTAGCCTCTGGTCCATCCTGATGTTTAACACACCCATCTCCTGCGATACGATTCAATATATCTATCAAATTAATCATCGTGGAGAAGCAATAGCCAATAGAGAGAAGACCATAGTAGCTCGGAAGGAGAAGCATCTACGGCCGGGAGGAAGAGTACGGATCCGACAGCACATATGCCGGATCTACGCTGATGGGTTATTAAAACGCTAACAAAAGGACACTTTAAAACGTTTAAGCGACTATGAAACGTCTTTTTAAACAACATGGTGAAAATTTCAATATAGCATAATATGCATAATTCCATCCTAGATCATCAGACTTTGGCCTCCTAGTTTAATCCTTTAATGGATCATAGCGATCACTTTGAGAGCCGGCTGCAGAGGCTCCTGCTGCTGCTATAGATGCACCAGCAAGCACTATTGCTTGCAATTTGCTCTCTGCTTTCAGCAAAATCAAAACAATGGTGGAGCAAATGAATATATAGCCCATAAACAAGCAATGAGCAACAACAGGCCAGGAGAAGCAGAGGCCGGCTAGCAGCAATACGCCAATACATACTAGCAGGCAAGCAGGAAGGCACTAGCACTAGCAGAATAGCAGCGAATCCAGTGATAGAGTGAGAAAGGAGCGGGTACCAGTGGCGCAGTGACTTGAAGCTCCAGGCGGAGGAGGGTGGACGCACAGCGGCAAGAGAGCTTCGGCTTGAGGACTTGAGGTGTGGCGGCTGGCGGACGAGCGCAGGGGGGCAGCAGCCGCCTCTCCTTGTGGCGGCGGACGGGCGGAGGGCAGGCGCCAGACGAGCGCAAGGGTCGCAGCCAGTGGCCTTATCTCTTCCTTGCAGCGGCAGACAGGCGGAGGCCAACCGAGCGCAGGGGCCGCGGCGGCCTCCTCTTCTCCATCTGGAGGAGCACGGTCGGACGAGCACTGGGAGCCACGGGCGCCTCTCCTAGAGGCGGTGTCGGCCGGAAGGGGCGGCGGCGGCGGACGGCCTGGCCACACGCAGAAGGGGTGGCGGCGGATCTGGTCGAGCCCGTGCGCTCTCTACCGGACCGTGCCCGTGACCTATCTTTCGTGGTTTCCCCTCTCCCTAAATCGCCCCTGACCACCTCGCGTCTTCGCCCAATCGCCCCTTCGGCCTTCTCGCCTGGCTTGCTCGCGCCGCCGCCCCCACGTCCTCCGCCTCCGCCTATAACATCAGGATCAACCACAAGCTACTGGACTGCAGATATTGACATTTGTGGTATTCCGGTCATAGATGTTTCTTCTCTCAAGGCTACTAGACTGTAGATTGACATTCATGGCCTCTCGGTCATGGACGCTTCTTCTCTTGCAGGAGATGAGCATTTATAACATCAGGAAGATGGGTGAGATCTGAGATGAGATCTCCAGCCCGGCCGCAACCCATCCCTTATAAGCTATTGGATGGCATATAGACAATTTTTTTTTGTCCATAATATATGGGGCCAATAGCATATAAGGAATGAGTATAATTTCCAGTGGTAGCTGCTCAACTTCATTCCTTTTGCAGTGCGCTGGCGTCCACATCTTCTGTCGTGCCTGCGTTAGCCGCCACGAACAGGCATGTATCTCCTACTGCTCTTCGCTGGACCAAATCATCAGTAAGATGAAGTTCAAATGCAATTGCTGCGACTTTGTATACATCCCCTACCACGAGATTGAATGCTGGAGGTTGGGCTAAATCAGCCGCTGCTGCAGCAGGTGAATCAGCTGCGCCAGCTAAATCAGCCCAGCCAGTGCCTGCATTTTTTTAAATTCAAACAAAACAAATGGGCAAATAACATCAATTTCATACTTAGCGTCGTACCACAAACTAATTATGATTGTTCACGTTACATATTGTCCAAGACTGTCCTATTACTAACAAGAATCAGTTACAGTCCAACATTACAATACAACATTACAATACAATACATCTTGTCCTATTACTTTACAACATTACAATACAATACATACTGTCATCAATATTCAGCCCAAACAGCAGCAGATACCAACTCCCTCGGTGCTGAGATACTAGTAGTACTATTGCTCAACACCCACTCCGACGGCTCATACGTCGCACCATCTCCATACTTACGGAGCCACAAATAATTATCCAAAGCAAAGCATGATATGATAACCCACGCATGCTTTTCCCTCTTGAAGAATGGAACCCCTTCCAATACATGCCACCGCTCTTTCACGATCCCAAACCTCCTTTCAATGATAATGTGCAGCTTGGAGTGAATGTAGTTAAATTTCTCCTGGCGATCTAATGCACGAACATCTATGCCATTAAAGTGTGACTGATGGTACCTTGTCTCCCGGAAAGGAGTCATGTATCCTTATTGCAGCATGTATCCCGAATCCGCAAGGTAATACCGACCTACATGAATTGAACCATTTCCAGTGTTACTACCAAAGCAAATGTTGCAACAAACTAGGTACAAAACTACAACGTCATAGGGCTTCATACAAAACACAAACCTGGGGTGGATGCGGGAACCTTTGATCCGCCTGACAATCTTGTAGAACCGCCATCTCATGACATGCACCCGCCTTCCCGGCTTCCATATAGGTGAAGCGGCCATGCATGTCTACTATGGCGCAAACATTAATCGAAACATCTCCTTTCCTATAAATGAAGTCAACTTTGGCTTCTTGGTTCACCTCAACCGATATGAGAGTGCCATCTATAGCACCTATGCATCCGTCAACCATGGCGCAAAATCTGCAAGTTCTGAGCTCACATGTGTATAGTGGCTGTCGGCTGGAACTAGTACATGTTAGAATTGATCTCGCCCGACTTGGTCCAACGACCGAGTTGGAATCCTTGATCGCGCCCTGATCGGGGGCGCCCAACCGTGACTTGGTTGGTGGGCCCCCGTCGCGCAGCGCTATAAGAAAGAGGTGGGACCCCGGGGGCACGCACGACGAAGTTCGCCGCCACCTGTACGCCCACTAACAAACCCTAAAAGCCCGAGTCCGATCTACGGGAGACGCTGTAAGCGACGGGAAGCGCCACCGCCTTGTTATCGCCATAATCTAGACGGGCCAGAAGTGGGCCATGGAGCGAGATGGGCCTAGAAGACAGTTATGATAAGCTTGCGAATTGGACCTTGTGCGGATAATTGGGGCTAGAAAGGCCGGGTAAAATTAGATATAGGCAATTAAGAGTCGTGTCGTGTTTGGTTAGGGTTAGTTAAGAAGGATGAGTCTACGGACTATAAATATGTACCATGAATAAACAAGAAACAGAATCATTCATCAACAACTCTCGGCGCATCACCTCCCCTATTCTAGGGTTTTCATCGGGTAAGTGCCATGCGGCTCCGATCACGCTCTGCGTGATCGGGATAGCATCACCCTTGCTCGTTCGTTTTATGTGTTGCTCGTTCTGAAGCCTTGTAGATGGCGAGTAGCACTAGTTATCTTAGTGTAACGCCCGCGTTTTTACCTTATTTAAATAACAGTACAAATCACTCGCTAAAAATAATTTTCAAAACTTTTTTGTCATCAAGCTCAGATCGCTCCTAAACCCTTTACCGTCCGAGCTCCTAATCGCCCAAAACATTTCCCGACGTTTCGCCGTCTGACATCCAAAATTAACCGCCATCCTTTCTCTATTCCTCGACCCACGCGCCGTGCCGCGTGCTCAACCCCGCGCTCGCGACCGTCGCCGCGAATCCCGCCGACGCAGCCCCCCCTCTCCCTTTCTGTGTTCCTCGATCCATGCGTCGCGTGTGGCAGAACCAACCTGAATTATACCGGCTCAAGTACGCGAGTTCCTTTCAAAGGCATCTAACGTCCTTTCCTAGGATTTATGCATCTAGGGTTCCATTCCAACTCCTAGACTTAATGCAAGATATAATATATACATATAGGATTGCATAAATGTAATAATTTGAAATACTGGGTTATGCACCGGGGCTTGCCTTTACTGGTGGGACTGAAGTCAGTAAGGTTAAGATCTTCCGAACTTTGGTTCGGGGCTTCAGATAGTCCCTTGGTGATATTCACTTGGTCTTCAGGAACATCCTCTGCAGACTCCGGGGAGATCTCGTAGGTACCGTTGCTGAAGTAGTCGTATCTACATGCAATGCGACATTACATTCAAAGTGTGCACATAAAACTACCTTACTTCTCAATACAGTTACAATCCAATACTCATATAACACACTATTCACATTACACCCAAAAAGATCTAAAACTAAACTTAGATAGAGCTTTAGAGGGATAACTAATTAGAATCAGCTACTTGTTGAGGGTTACAACAGAGCCGATTGGAAACAACGGGGGTTTAGCTGATTGATGTGCTTAGGTCGTGCCTAACAGAGGCGTGTATACTGTGCGATCTTACTGATCTAGGGTTATATACTTTGGTCTGGGTAGCCGATTGATAGGTGCACCAGTTTCCTGATTGATCGATGAAAACATCGATTAGTTTGGCAAAAGGATGATTCCTAAAGCAGTTGTCTTAACTGAGATGTGCTTAAGTGTTATTCTAGGTAACTAGGTGTGGTTGTGTCAGCTTGATTACGTCAGCACAACAATTGAGTGACGTACAGCCGCTTGGAGTGTGATTGAGGGTAGGTGACCGATAGGTATATAGCCGACCTCTCAGGTGATAAATCGGCTGATAGAAGTGTGTGGATAAAGATGGGAAAACTAAAGATTGATCGGCTCCATTTGACCAATATGGAGAGTAACTGAAATCGGCTTGGATCGGCCGATAGCAAGAACCCTAAGATTGTGTGTGCACCTCAGATTGATCGGCTACGTGGCAGCTGATGTAGGACAGGACAACAGAAATGTTACTGGCAGTAGCCGATACTAGAAAGATAACAACCGTATCAGCTAACCAGCCGATGGTAGAAACATATCAAAAGAAATGTATCGGCTGACAGCTGTTACGCAGAAACATCATAGGCTCAAAGAAAACAGATGCTAAGTGGCTGGGTTGATAACCTGACACTGAAGCATGGCTGTCGAGACGTATTAGCTAAGCAGTAGATGCACACGGACTAACAAGGATCTTTATACGAAGCGAACCTTAAGGAAATGGCAATCAAAACAAGGACAAAGTCTGGATGGCAGAGATCTGAGTACTCGTGTGAAAAGATTAACTAGATATCACACATCTGTACTTGAGACATACATCCTATGATCTATACTTAGCTACAACACATGCTCAAGGTACAAATAAAGCATTCATTTCCTAATATTTAACCTAGATCACAAATCAAGACTTTCAATTCAAGGGCACAACATAAAACTTGTAAACTTTGACCTAAGGATTCAAACAAAACTTATTTTGCATTTTTATGAACTTCTTACGAAATTCTATGAAATGTAGAAGTTCACTGATTTGAAGTAAAGAAGGCCCTAGAGATTTTACAGAAAACACCCTAGAACTTTCTAAATCGAAGTAATTAAGTCCCTGGTCGGGGAAAACAAAGAACAGAAAGATAACGATGATATTCCGGCCAACGGAGTCGCTGACATTAAGAAGATGTAGTGAATCAGGGCAAACCTTGGGATAGCCTTGATTGTAGAGGAGAACAGTGGAAAGTGAATTCCCGTGGCGAACAGGATCGGTGATGAGAAGTGCTCGACGGTGACGAGATTCCGTGGGTGACGAAGAGGCTTGTCGGGAATTGCAGTGGGCGAAGAATGGCCGGAGGAATATTCCCTGCGGTGACCCGTGGTGACGGTAGCCGATGTTGCCACGGCGATGATGTTTCGGCGAAGGGATCCGAAGAAGCTCGATAAGAGAGTTCACGAGCTTTCTTGAGGTATTGTGATCTTGCTTGGGCGATCGACGAGGAATAGGAGTTGCTGGATGCTGTAGACTCACGGAAGAAGCCGATAGGGCCGAACTGGTTCGCTATGCCGACTCCTTCACGAATCTCAAGTCCTTCTTCTCACGGCTGAGCCTCCTTTGCTCACGTACGTTGCCGTAGAACACGGCCGGCACATCCGCGTAGCCTCCTGCAGGACCGCCGCGCCTGATTGCATCTCCGGTGCGCCGCTCCCGCTCTGCTCCTACACCAACAGCCCCCAGCCTGCTTGCGCGTGATCTATTGCCTTGCATACACACGCGCCTGCGGAAACGAACCGAGTCAGCCACCGGCAGAACGCTCCTGCTGGCCAGCCGCAAGGACGAGCGCCAATTAATCCAACATGAAGCTTCAGGCACCCTACCACCGTATGTTCACCGTCTCCATTTCCCATGGCGACCTAGTATGCTGAGCGACACGACAAACACCATGTGCATATGTGCATCTTTAGGGGCATTCCGTCGAATAGCTTACCAGCATACACCATTGTGCGCCCGCTTCTTCTGCTCCACCGCCGTAATCTGTCAAAGACTTCCGGAACCTGCTGTCCCTGCTCTGCACGCCGTCGCCCTGCACGTTCGCGCAGCTGCTCCTCCTCTTCCTGCTGCCGGACCCGCGTTCGTTCCGGCCTTGCCGCGCCACACCTGCACATGCCTGAGCCGCGTGCGCCTCAGCTCCACGCCTGCTGCGCCACCACGCGCGCCTGCGCCACCCACTCCAGTGCCGCCTGGTCCTGGGCTCCACTCCTGCTCCTGTGTCGCTCGTGTGCTGCCACGCCGCCGTCGCTCGTCTCTGCATGCGCCCGCGCGCCCACGCCGTCCTGGGCCCGCCTGCTCCCGCGCGCCCCGCACCTGCGCGCCCGCGAGTCAGCGCCCGCTCCTGCCGTCGCCCGCCCGGACGCCTAGCGCTGCCGCTCGCCCTCCTGGGCCGCGCCGCTCGCCCCGCCTGGGCCGCGCCGCCTGGTGCCTGCCACGCGCCGAGCCACAGCCCCTGCCGCGCAGCGCCCCGTGTGGGGCCGCCCACGCGCCTGCTGCTGCCATGAGCTGCTACTGCCTGTGCTGAAGAGAGGAAGGGGAAAAGCAGGGAGAGAAAGAAGATGCAGCCGCCAGTGGAGGAAGAAAAGAAGCGTTTTGATGCTGCTGCCGTCGGTGGGAAAGAAGATAAGGGCGCCAGGGATAAGAGAACAGAGGAGAAGGGGAAAAGAGATTTCCCAAGGACTTATGCGCGATTTCAGAAAACTACAGGGACTTATTTATAAAGCAAAATTTCCCATCAATCTAAAACCCGAATGAAGAAATGCCCAAAACGAAAGTTGGAGAGTTTTTTAAGCTCTACAACATTGCTTTAGGGCCCAAGCTCAAAAACTCAAAACTTATATTTTTACACGTGAATCTTTGAACAAAAGTCGGATTTGAATTGCTTTTGTCCTAAAGAGTGAAACTTTATAAAATTCAGGACCTAAATGCAAGCATTTATGACACGTCATGATGACGGGATAGACTCGTCATAATGATTGGATAGACATGTCATGATGACTTGCACCTTTTACACTTTAGTCCTAAGTAATTTTGAAAATTACTTTTGTAAATCAAATACTTGCATAAAAGGACTTGTACTTTTATAAAATTACATAAATACCCTTATTTTCACCACTTTACCTAAAAATGTTTACACACTTCAACATATGCATTTCTAATGCAACTTTTTGGATAAATATATATTTTTTTACAAGACATAAAGCAAGAAAAACATATTTACAAAACTACCCTTCACTTATTTTGAGATTACCTCCCATCCAAATACATTTTGCAAAAGCAACCCTAAGTTTTTCTGTAAATACAAAAATACCCTTTTTACTTGCACTTTAAATTTTCAAAAGCTTCACACAAACATACGCAAGCTTTACACTAACATACACAGACTTCACACTAACAAATATATGTCTAGCATTACAAGTAATTGGATTGTCACAGTGATCAGGAAACTGGTGCACCTATCAATCGGCTACCCAGACCAAAGTATATAACCCTAGATCGGTAAGATCGCACAGTAAACACGCCTCTGTTAGGCACGACCTAAGCACATCAATCAGCTAAACCCCCGTTGTTTCCATTCGGCTCTGTTGTAACCCTCAACAAGTAGCTGATTCTAATTAGTTATCCCTCTAAAGCTCTATCTAAGTTTAGTTTTAGATCTTTTTGGGTGTAATGTGAATAGTGTGTTATATGAGTATTGGATTGTAACTGTATTGAGAAGTAAGGTAGTTTTATGTGCACACTTTGAATGTAATGTCGCATTGCATGTAGATACGACTACTTCAGCAACGGTACCTACGAGATCTCCCCGGAGTCTGCAGAGGATGTTCCTGAAGACCAAATGAATGTCACCAAGGGATTATCTGAAGCCCCGAACCAAAGTTCAGAAGATCTTAACCTTACTGACTTCAGTCCCACCAGTAAAGGCAAGCCCCGGTGCATAACCCAGTATTTCAAATTATTACATTTATGCAATCCTATATGTATATATTATATCTTGCATTTAGTCTAGGAGTTGGAATGGAACCCTAGATGCATAAATCGTAGGAACCAATGTATTGTACCTGAGTCCTTATCGTATAGATGCTCTGCTAATAGGACCGGTAGAAGTCGGGTGATTTCCTGTCACTCGCGCGATATAGGAATTGATTGTTTACAATTCGGCAATCACTATAAGGATGACGGACGGGGTTATGTGTAGTTTCATGGAAAGGAATGATACCCCGTCTGTGTTGAGGAATTTGGTTAAGGTCGCAGTGTGTGGTAGTGGCAGTTAAGCGTTTGAAAGTACTAGCCACATGCCGTGAAATATGGTAAGCGGTAAGCCTAGTAACCAATCGGCCCGGCAAGTGGACTCGTCCGCCACCACTCGACTTTTATTTTATGTTTACACGCACCGACTGTGAGAGTACGTTCTGCAGAGCAGACAGGAATACGGTCATGTAGTCGCGCTACAGACGTATGTCCTGCACATTGGATGTGCGTATGGTCCAGCAGTCGCTTGTGGTGGCATTGTTCCACAACCCGGAATGAAAGGCAAACGGTTGCTTCGGAACGACCTGTTGGTGTTCCAAGCGTGTGAGTTAGGTTTACCTTGCAAGGGTTGAAATTCGATTCTGAATCGTCCGTTTCTCACGAAGATTGAGACTGCTTAACTCTTTTGCCACATAGAGTAACAAGAGCAATATTGATGATGAGTAATACTGATGTATGTTTTAAAAGACTCTACCTTGCTTGAGTAGTTATAGGTGCTTACCTAGAATGGTTAAAAGAACTAGAATCTGAAAGCTAAAATATAAATTAAGGACCTACTCTTTGTTGCTTTTCAGCAAAGGCTAAACCCAAAACCTTTTTCAAAGCCTGCATGGTCTAGTTATGGGCTAAGTATACCCAATACCGGGTAAGTCTTGCTGAGTATTAGAGTACTCAGCCTTGCTATATGATTTTGTTTCAGGTAATGTATCTGAAGACCCTACTTACCCCATGCCTTGGCCTTATGCTTTGCCTGATGGTTGGTCCGTGGAATGGGACCCGTCCCCGGCCAACACCGACCCTAACGAGTGATAACATGCCTGGCTTAGCATGATGTCAGTACTAGCGACATGTATAATTATCGTACTTTGAATTCCGCTGCTGTAACTCAAACGTTTAACTGGTTTGTAATAAACTTCTATTAGTCTAGTACTTATGTTACTCTACAAACCCTTGTAATATAAGTGTCGTGATGTAAAAGATGACGGTGATTGTATCTCTGGACTCACCTTCGTGTGAGGTAACCTTATTTGATCCTGTAACGGCGGTTTATCGGGACGCTACCCGACAGGCCAAGGGATTATACCGTTTGAAGTACGTTAGATGCCTTTGAAAGGAACTCGCGTACTTGAGCCGGTATAATTCAGGTTGGTTCTGCCACATCGCGCCGCATGCCCAACCCCACGCTCGCGACCGCCGCCGCGAATTCCGCCGGCGCAGCCCCCCCTCCCTTCCTTTCTCCCCTATTTCTCTTTTCCCCCTTCTTCTTTTTCCCCTTTCTCTTTTCCTTTTCCTTCTCCTCCTCTCACTTCCCCTGCACGCGCAGCACGATGCCGAGCAGAGCTCGACGCCGAGCGCCCGGCCACCACCACCCCCTCACTGGCGACCTTCACTAGTGCTGCCTAACTTGGCCCCTCCTCTGCGCGCGCCGTGCCCCCTTGCCCGCCTCGGCGCTCGTGCTTGCCACTGCGCGCCGCGGCGGAGCAGAGCTGGCCGCCGCGCGTCGCCCCGCCACTGGCCGCCTTCCCCTGTGCAGCGCATCCCCCAGGCCGCCCCTCCCCGCTACGCGCCACCGACCACCCTGCGCAGCGACGACCCAGCACCACCGCCGCCCCCACCGCCATTACTGGCCGCCTCCGGAGCTCACCGGCCTCCACCGCGCCCCCCTCCTTCCCGCCCTCGCCGGCCTATAAATACCCCCACGTCGCGCACCGCCACCACCACAACCTCCACCGCAGCCCCTAGCCCCCTCCCCGGCCCTGCATCGCCGCCGTCGCAAGAGCCTCCGCCCGCTGCCGCTGGCCACCGTGGGCAGGCCGCGGTGCGCCACCCTAGCCCGTGGTGAGTAGAGGAATAGGTTCCCCTTGCTCCCCTCTCCGTTTTGCCCCTGCCCCTGGCCGCCGCCGTGCTCTGGAGCCGCCGGAATCGACGCCGGCGCCGGCGCCCCTCCCCCTCCTCTGTTCCAGGCAACAGGAGGAGGAAGAAGGGCAATTCTGCCCAGAGCCCCCTGCCCTTCTGCCTATTTCATTAAGAGCCCTCCCTCTCTTTACTCCCTTTTCCCAAATAAACACCATGTTCGCTCTAGTTAGGAAGTGAACCCTTCCACTACACAAAATAATTACGGATAAGCCCCTGACCCTTTTCAGAGTACCCTAGGTATTCCTAGAAATTCTAATCAAGCCCTCCCCTCACAACAGTAATTACAAATAGGCCCTTGGATCCTTATTCATTTCCTAAACCCCTGTTCCGCCTATTATTTCATGCACCAAAAATCATCCGTTTGCCCCGAAACTTTACCACGCCATTTCTAACATAATGTCGGCCATGCCATCAAGAAATCTCCCAAAAATATTCTTTCTACCATTGTTTCTTAAGTATTTCCGATTCAGGCTCGAAGATAAAACCCTTATTTCTTTTTCCTTACTGTATGTTTGTTTGTGTGCGCCGTAGATCGCGAAGTGACCGAGGGAGAACTCGTCGACGAGCAGTACTGCGAGCAAGAGTCTGAGGACCAGTACCGCGAGCCCGAACCTGAAGGACAGTACCTCGATCAGGACCTCCCGGAAGGCCTTGTGAATGGCAAGTCCAATCCCATCCTTTGATTCATATTTATCCCAGTTTTATAAATGCAACCTATTGGCCTGGTTTATAAAATGCATCGTTTTATTGCAAGACATGGTTGGTTAGCCACCGCTTGATTGCTATGACTATTCCTTGATGACCTAGGATTTGCTCTGTTAGACGTTACCTACTGCTAGAGATGCTTATTACCTGTTATCCCCTTGATTATATTTTAAACCATGACCACAAGCGCTTTACCAAAAATAAGGATACGAGTGTTTTAAAAGATAAAATGGGATTTTGGAGAAAATAAAAGAAAGACATAATCTGACAAGATGGACAGCGTTTTCTGTGTGAAATGCCACTAGTGTGCTTGTACCTTTGTGGTTGAGCATGGACGGGAGATATCCATCTGGTCAATATAAGGGTGAACTGAGATATCCATCTTGTCTGTTTAAACACGGTTTGTATTCCATTGGTCTGTTTGATTATCTATAAATTAAAAGATGATGAGCTATTCTGTTATTGTAAACTCGCCTTCGTGCGAGGTAAACCTGCTTCGATCCTGTTGAACCGTGGTTGTGTCGGGCGGAGACCCGACAGACCAATGGATTGTTCCGTTTGAAGTGCGTTGAGTTAATACCAGCTGCATAGCGATCATTAGCACACTTGAGCCGGAATAATTCAGGTGGTTCTGCCACAGCTAGTATCAGAGCTGTAGATTTACTCTTACATCTGGAAAAGCTCTTAAAAAGTGTTTTCAGGATAAAATTGGCCAACAAATGAGTTTACAAAGTACGTGGGGTCCGTTAAGGTTGGTGCCTAGAACGTAAAGCCCTAGGGACTTATATGGGAATTTACAGGTCGCTACTAGAATATGTGTATATGTATAGATAGTTCTGACTTGCAGCACTAATTTTTGTCAAAATTTAAATTCATGCACAACTCAACCTTACTTTTTGTAATGACACCTACGATCGTGAGGTAAGAAGATAAGGATCCTCAGCTAACTGGGGAGTTAGCCTTCCCGTCGGTGATGCGAACCGAACGCTGTTTCTCAAGCAGTGGCCGGTAGATGCCGGGTTTTGCTGATCCAGCTGGATCCAGGCCCTCTGCGCGTAAAGAAGTGCTTGTCGCACGCTCGGATCATTACTGCGCTCAAGTATGGCCGTAACCCTGGCAATGTTGGCCACCGGGGTCCTGAAACCCCGTTCACATACGGTGACGAACTCAGGGTCAAGCTCGCGATGCGTAGACCTCCTGCGCTCGTTGACCCTCCTCCACCGGATTGTGCGGGCCCTGTTCCTGGCCCTCCACGCTTCGCGATCGGCGTCGTTCTCATCGCCGGTGTTGGCTGTGGCCTCATCTTCAGAGACCGCCTCGAAATCGACGATGGGGAAACCGCCATCGTCCTCGCCTTCTTCAGCCATTAGCACCTGGCGGGAGGTGAGCTCACGTCGACTCCTCCACCATGGTGGCCAACGGCCTACCCTCCTGGAAAGGTAGAAGCTCGAGGTGGGCTACAAGTCGATCCTCAGCCTCGAGTAGATCAGAGAGCTTCATCCCCCTCCAATGTACGAAACGCCCCTCCGGTATGAAGGTGATCATCAGATCACTAGCGCCGAAACAACCCGAATCCCCCCGACATATGGTGGCTTCAGGCTCTCCAGACTGGAGTAGAGAATCCAGGTCCTTTTCTAACACAAAAAGGGACCTAGAGATGTCGACCCCCGCAGCGTCGAATGAAGTCGAGCCGGGAGCTGACTCCACCTTGATCTTTGCAGTGGATGTGTGAATCGACAAGTCATCGAGATCATCAACGAACTTGTTGAGGTCACCGCGAAGATCCGCCACGAGAGTCTTTGGCTTCATGTCGATGAGGAATCACCGAAAATTGCCCACACCATATGCGATGCAGACCCACGAGCCAAAAACAAATGTCGTGCCCTAAGAGGGAACTGACCTGGAGAATCGGAAAGTTGCCATCGAGCTCGCCGGTGGATCTTCGACGCACAGCCCCTACCTGGCAGGCCAGCTGTCGGTGTTTTACCGGCTGCCCACCGAGGGGTATACCAAAGGTGGTAAGTTTTGGGTGAGGGGATGCCGAGATCAGGAACTCGAAGGTGCAAGGAACACAAAACTTAGACAGGTTCGGGCCGCGAGGTGCGTAATACCCTACATCCTGTATGGTGATTTGTATTGCCTTTGATGTAGAATGATCTAGAGATCTTGTTTTGAGAGGGTCCCGGTCCTCCCTTATATATCCGAGAGGCCAGGGTTACAAGGATACTAACCAACACCAGTTAAGGAATAAATAAGAGATAAACAAGACGAATAAGAGATAAGACGGACTTAATCTCTTAAACCTCTTTAAACTACATTATGTACACAGTCCCATGGCCTCAGGTCTGACAACCGACCGGTCGCGGATGAGGATCCGGCTTTGCTGTTGTTGGCCATCGGTCCGGCGAGGTTGATGTGACAGTTCATGTGCTTGTAAGTTAGACATATATTTTGTTAGTGTGAAATATGTGTTTGTTTGTATAAAGCTCATGTGTGTTTATGTGAAGCTTTTGAAAAATTTAAGTGCCAGTAAAAGGGTACTTTTGTAATTACAGAAAAATCTAGGGTTGTTTTTGCAAAATGTAATTGGATAGGAGGTATTTTCAAAACAAGTGAAGGGTAGTTTTGCAAATATATTTTTCTTAATCTATGTCTTGAAAAAAATATATATTTATCCAAAAGTTTAATTTGAAATGTGTGTGTTGAAGTGTGTAAAAATTTTGGGAAAAGTGGTAAAAATAAGGGTATTTATGTAATTTTATAAAAGTACAAGTCTTTTTATGAAAAATAGGTGATTTACAAAAGTAACTTTCCAAAAATTACTAGAGGCCAAAGGGTAATAATGTAAGAAATCATGACTTACATAGCAACCTGCAAATAGGCCCAAGGTTATGTGTAATTTACACTAACAATGACAAAGATTTTATAAAATTCAAATTTAGTCCAAGTCTTAAAATAAAACTTCATATTTTGAGTTTTGGAGTTCAAACCCTAAAACAAAGTTGTAGAGTTTGAAAAGTTGTACAACTTTCATTTTGGTCACATTTTTGTTTGAGCCCTAGAACAGTGGTTAAATTCTTCTTTACCGGGAGGTCCCTACAATTCTCTAAAATTACAAATAAGTCCTTGAGAAACTCCCTTTCTCTTCCTCCTCTGGCGCTGCTCTGCTTCTCTGCACTGCGGTTCGCCGCTGTTCCCCCGTCCTCGCCACCTCCTGCTGCAAAAATCCACGCGTCTTGAATTCCTCCGCAGGCAGCTGTGCTGCTCCTCCATCCTCTCCACCTCCTCCACCGTGGCCTTATCCTATCCCCGCGCTGTGTACTTCCCCTGCCTCCCTTCCTCTTCTCCCACCGGCAGCACAGTCCCGTCCTTATCCCCTCCCCCTCTCTCCTTTCTTCACGCGGCACGAGTGGCGTGCGGCTCGGCGCGCTGGCGCAAGCGAGCGGCGGGCGCTAGCGCAGGCGGGCGGTGGAGCGACTGCGGCGCGCTGGAGCGAGCGGCCCGAGCGGGGGCGGCGGCCGCAGCAGGCAGGCGCGGCTCGGCGCGCGGGAGCAGGCGGCTCCAGGCGAACGGCGTGCGCGAGCGCCGGGCTCGGGTGGCGCGCGAGCGCTGGCGCGGTAGGCGGGCCCAGGAGCAGGCGCGCGGGAGGTGCGGCGCTGGCGCTGGGCGGCAGCGCTGGGCGGTCAGGCGCAGAACGACTAGGTATTATAGGGAGAGACGTATTTATATTGTGCCACCGTAACTAACCACGTAAGACCAAGATTACTTGGCAGTTATTTTTGTTTGTGAGGACGTGTAGAACGTGCATGCATCATGACATCTTGGATTGACCTGATTGCCTTGTTTGTTACGTTGATGTACTGAAACATGTGCTTGTATCTGAATGCCTACCTAGACTTTGTGTTGTAGGAGTTAACGTAATATGCTAGGCTAACTTAGAGTTAAGACAGTCTTTTGTGAATCAAGTGGATTGGGTTATGTTTGAACCCTATCACCGATCTTAGCTTGACAGCCAAATCAAATCCTTGATTTTGCCTTAAATCTGTTTCGGCAGAACCATTGAACTTTTCCTTTGAGGGTTAAACCTTGATGATTATCATCAAACCCTTCAATCCATCTAGTGATCTATCTATTCTCTCTTGGTGTTGTACCTTATATTGTTGGCTATTCTGGTTACAACATCTAAAAGTTGCACCTTCAATTTCTGCTCAAATGATTTTGGGATAAATCACAACATATTTATGACAATAATTACTTTGTGCATACAATTCTTCCGGCAAAAGTCATGCATCATAACATATACCATTTTTAGTCAGTGCATGGTGTTGCATCGTCATCGAAAATCCATAGACTGACTAACGAGTGTGCCTCTAGTACAACTTCGGGTTGTTTTCGATTTCCTAAGATCTATCTTGCTGCTGTTGGCACTACAGGGTTGCTATTCCTCTTTTGTGGTGGTGTTTAATCACATGACCATGATGCCGTGTCGGAACCTAAGGCCTCATGTACGCTGCAGCCACATGATTGAGCCATTAGGGGCGCACTGGTGACTAGGTATATGTGACGTAACCCCACTGCAATCTCTTCTTATGCAACCTTACTAGTGTCCTAACTTTTGGTCCTCGTTCAAGGATATAGAACTACCCAAGTGTTAGTCTCGAGAGAACGGTTGTAGAGTGCGAGTCATGTGCGTCATCAACTCATGCATCATACTTTATGCATTTCTTACGTGCATACATTGCAAGCATCGTCATCATTTCATCATGGTGTAAACATTGCATCATGGTAATTGCATTGTGTCATATGCACCATTTCGGTCGTGCATGTAATCATACATTACAACAGTGCATCACATTCATGGTTATATATCGAGCATTGCACTCTGAATTGGAGCATTTTATCATTATCCCTTGATTCCATCAGTATAAATAGGCATGTTTTGCAAGCAACCTAATCCAAGTCATTTAGGTAATAAACTCTGAGCAGGAATGTTTCAAACATCACTTATCAATCTCTCATACTATCCTCATTTGCCATCCATAAGTTGTATGATAAATGTCGCTGACATTTATCGTTCTCATATTGTGATTACAACCTATGAGAACCTGATCACCTTTTTCTCTCTTCTCTCGTCATACTCATCCATGTACAATCTATCCATGCTCTCGTTACACTCATCTCGTCATATTCCAATGACGATCAATCTTCCCTGGTGTGATTGCTTCTTGCCACTTTTGATGGGTGATTTGCTTCTCTCCCATTAAGAGTCTTTCGTCCTGAATCTCGGGACGAGATTCTTTTTTAGGGGGGAAGGCTGTGACAGTTCATGTGCTTGTAAGTTAGATATATATTTTGTTAGTGTGAAATATGTGTTTGTTTGTATAAAGCTCATGTGTGTTTATGTGAAGCTTTTGAAAAATTTAAGTGCCAGTAAAAGGGTACTTTTGTAATTACAGAAAAATCTAGGGTTGTTTTTGCAAAATGTAATTGGATAGGAGGTATTTTCAAAACAAGTGAAGGGTAGTTTTGCAAATATGTTTTTCTTAATCTATGTCTTGAAAAAATATATATTTATCCAAAAGTTTAATTTGAAATGTGTGTGTTGAAGTGTGTAAAAATTTTGGGAAAAGTGGTAAAAATAAGGGTATTTATGTAATTTTATAAAAGTACAAGTCTTTTTATGAAAAATAGGTGATTTACAAAAGTAACTTTCCAAAAATTACTAGAGGCCAAAGGGTAATAATGTAAGAAATCATGACTTACATAGCAACCTGCAAATAGGCCCAAGGTTATGTGTAATTTACACTAACAATGACAAAGATTTTATAAAATTCAAATTTAGTCCAAGTCTTAAAATAAAACTTCATATTTTGAGTTTTGGAGTTCAAACCCTAAAACAAAGTTGTAGAGTTTGAAAAGTTGTACAACTTTCATTTTGGTCACATTTTTGTTTGAGCCCTAGAACAGTGGTTAAATTCTTCTTTACCGGGAGGTCCCTGCAATTCTCTAAAATTACAAATAAGTCCTTGAGAAACTCCCTTTCTCTTCCTCCTCTGGCGCTGCTCTGCTTCTCTGCACTGTGGTTCGCCGCTGTTCCCCCGTCCTCGCCACCTCCTGCTGCAAAAATCCACGCGTCTTGAATTCCTCCGCAGGCAGCTGTGCTGCTCCTCCATCCTATCCACCTCCTCCACCGTGGCCTTATCCTATCCCCGCGCTGTGTACTTCCCCTGCCTCCCTTCCTCTTCTCCCACCGACAGCACAGTCCCGTCCTTATCCCCTCCCCCTCTCTCCTTTCTTCACGCGGCACGAGTGGCGTGCGGCTCGGCGCGCTGGCGCAGGCGAGCGGCGGGCGCTAGCGCAGGCGGGCGGTGGAGCGACTGCGGCGCGCTGGAGCGAGCGGCCCGAGCGGGGGCGGCGCAGGCAGGCCCGGGCGGAGGCGAGCGGCGCATAGGGGGAGCACGGCTCGGGCGCGCGAACGGGGCTTAGGCACAAGCGAGCCCGAGGCAGGCGGCGCGCAGGTGGGCCGAGCGGGCGTGCGTGGAGGCGGTGTGGGCAGCATCAGGTCGGGGCGCGGCGAAGGCAGACGCGGAGCGCGGGGGGACTGCGGCCCGGCAAGGCAAGTGCTCGCGGCGCGGCGGCTCAGGAGGAAGAGGAGCAGCGTAGGCTTGAGTGGAGCAGGAGCGGCGCGAGCAAGCGGTACTGGAGTACGACCTGTGGAGCTGCGGCTCGTGCTGGAGTAGGCGGCCCCGGGAGAGCTGAGCGCTGGGCGGAGCCACGGCGCGGCGCAGGCACGCGAGGTGCGGGTGTGGGCGCGAAGGCTGTGGCGCGCGTGCCGAGCGAGCTGGTGGTGGCGTGTGCTGGCGTGGCGCGGTGGATGCGCACAGGCGCGGTGCAGGAGCGGGTCCGGCAGTGCGGGCCATGGCGCGCTGGTGGACCGGATCGTGCGTGAACTGCAGGGAAGCTCCGGTGGCCATGGTTGAAGTTAGCTAGGGAAGTGGTGTGCGTGGCGCTGATCTGCATGGGTGAGGCCGTGTTGTCCGGACGAGCGATTGGCTCATGGCGACGTCGAGCGGGTCTTGCAGATCATGGCGTGGAGGCCGGCTCCTGGCCGTCGTTGCGGCCGGGGCGTTCGTCGCTGGAATTATTGTGCATCTCCTTGCTTTCGTGCGCGAGTGATCAGGAGAGGGAAAGTTCCTAGCTGTGTCAACATGTTTCCCTCACGCAAGCACAACAGCAGCACAATGACGACGACGACCCCACATCCGGCGACCCCGTCGTGTCCCTCGCCACGACTGCAACGAACTGCAGCAGATGGAACTCGCCATCACCGCCGGTGAGAAACCGAGGGCCTCTCTGCGAAACTCTTTTATTATTTCATGTGTGCAAAGCAGCTAACTTATAAAATCCATAGGAAATGATATAAAAATCGTAAAATGTCAAATGAAGATGTTACGGAATCCTTGTGAGTAGATCTATGCAGTATGTGTATAATTTTGTATGTGTTAGTAGAAAAATCTTGCTTTAGATTTTTGCCTATACTTGTTAGGGTTAAATTCATATTTGTAGTTGTACTACTCCAATTACAATGAATTACAATTCATTTATATAATCTTTCCAAGTTGTTAAAGAACAACATCCTTGGTAGGTTAGACATCTAGATATGAATTTCTGAAGTTCCCCGTCAGGTTTTGCTCATGTGCTGTGTAGTCCTTAATGTCTGTGTTGTTTGGCTCAATTAAACTTTGAATCATTGCTTAGTAACAACTACTGAGTTGTATTATGTTTCTTAAGCTTTCTAAAATGTAAGAGAACACCTCTTTTAATGATTTGTAGCTCTAGATATAGCTGTTTAAAGTGTAGGTCAGAATCTGTCCAATTCTGGATAAAAATATTTCTTTACGTTGTTCACTCTGGTTAACTTTTGAATCACCTAAAATGATAATAAAATTATATAAGAAAGTTATAGATCATTTTCTAAGCTTTCTAAAAAGTTAAAAACCATGTTTGCTGAATTAATATCAGTTTTCGGTCCATGTTTGTACAAATCCGCTTGTCTATTGTGCTAGTGTAGTGTATCATGGACATGTGTGATGTTTGGTTAACCTTCATTCATATAGATGCTCATGCCTTTGCCCTGGTTTTGATTGCAATCTTGTTAGAGCCCTTTCTATATAAAGATCCTGGTTATGCCTTGTGTATCGACTACTTAGTCAATACACCTTTGTGCTATGCTTCAGCAATCGGCTACTAGCTCAGCCGATTTTTGATAGGCATGACCCTATCGGCCATGAGCCTTTTGACTTCTTCCCTACCGGTAAAAGTGTGACGCCCTGAAAATTTCAAATTTAAACTACGCGTTAGGGTATCCTGGCCGAAAATGTATTCGTCGTAAAACCCTGATTCTCTCCGTTTCGCCGTCACGCTGACGGCCGACGCGAGCCTGACCGCCGCACTGCTCACACGCTAGAGTAATTCGTAGAAACGGTCCGACGTCAAAACCCTAAAACCTAACCGGATCGCTGTCCCGTTCCGGTTCGCTCGATGGCCTGACGCTCACGCGCGACCGCCCGCCGCGATTAGCGCCGGCGCGACTCCTTTTCTTTTCCCTCTCTCCTCGCGCGAATCCCGCGCGCGTGGCCGACCGGCCGCGGTCGCCGCCGCGACCGGCGCGACGCGTTCCTTTTTCTCTCTCTCTCTCTCTCCCTCTCCTTTTTCTTTTTTTTTCCTCTTCCATTTCTTTTCTTTTTCCAATCTCTCTCTCTCTCTTTTCTCTTCTCCTTTCTTCCTTTTTCTTCCTCTTTCTCCTTCCTTCTTTCTCTCCCGTTTTCCCCAGCCGCGCGCCCGCACGCCGGCCGGCCGCGCGCTCGCGCTGCCCCGGCCCGCGTGCCCCGCGTGGATGAACGCCGTGCCGCGCCGTCCGCGCGACGCGCCGCGCCCCTGGCCCGCGCCACGCCGCCCCGCACGCGCACGCGGCCGCGCCGCCCGTCGTTCGCCGCGCCGTCCGCCGCTGCTGCGCCCTCCCTCGCTGCCCGTGCCACCACCTGTGCCGCACAGCACCGCCCTCCCCCCGTACGGCGCCCGGCGCCCTCCCCGCCACGCCACGTCGCGACGGCCGCAAGCGGCCGAGCGCCATTGATGACGCCCCGCACCGCCCACCGGCCGAACCCCCTCCACCGCTTTTCCCCCGGCCTATAAATTGGCCCCCCGCGCGCAGCCCGACCGCCCCAACCACCCTCGCCACCGCGCGCCTCCTCCCCTGAACCGCAGCGCCGCCGCCGCCCGTGGCACCCCCGCCACCCGCCGGTCCCCGTGGGTACGCCCGCCTGCTCCACCTCGGCCCAAGGTGAGGCCGGGGATGGGTTTCCCGTGCCCCCCTCTCCCTCATCCCCTACCCCGAGCCGCCCCTTTGGCCCTGGCTGGCCGGCGTGCTCGCCGCCGCCGCCCTGTTCCCCCTTCCCCTATTTCCTGTCACAAGAAGAGAGGAAGGAGAAGGGCAGTTTTGCCCATAACCCCCCCCCTTTTCTGTTCTTCTCCAAAAGAAACCCCCTATCTACTTCTTTTTGCAAAAGAAACCCTACGCTTTCCGTTATTTCAAATTGAACCCCTCGATACATAAACCAAGATATATTTGTTACTTTTTAGCACGCACAGGGTATTTCTAGGATTAGCAAATAAGCCCTTACCCCCTTTAGATAATTACGAACAAGTCCCTGGACCCCCGTTTAAGCCCTAAAACCCTCTTTAGCGCGTCATTTTATGCGCGAAACGACCTCCGATCGACCCGAAACTTTACCACGCCCTTTCTAGTATAGTTTTAACCATGCCATTAAGAAACCACCCAAAGATATCACCCCTAGCCCCGTAACCAAATTATTTCCGATTCAAGCTCTACGACGAAAGCTTTTAGTTCTTACGCTTGATTGTGTATCTGCTTGTTTGCGTCGTAGGACACGGAGTGAACGAGGAAGTTCCCGACTGCGACCAAGAGAACGAGCACCAGTTCTGCGACCCCGAAACCGAGGGACAGTGCTTCGATCAGGACCTCCCGCAAGGGTTTGACGATGGCAAGTTCAATTCCGCCCTTTGATGCATGTTTTTGTCCTAGTTTTTATAAACACAACCCAGTGGCCTGTTTTATAAAATTGCATGGTTTTGCGTGCCGTAAACATGGTAGGATAGCCACCCTTGCTGTGATAACCATATCTTGAACACTTGATTTTATAAAGAGAATGTGTGTGTGTGTGGGAAAGGGTAAAATGTAGTTTTGAAAGACAAGTCAGATGGGATGGATGGCATTTTTGTGTGAATTGCCGTTGGTGTGCTCGTACCTGTGTGGTAGGGCAAGGAAGGGAGATATCCATCCTGTCACCCCTAAGGACCGAGTTGATGTGACATCTCACCTAGCTTCCTGTCGTGCAAACCACTTGACCGTTGTCTGGGCAACGGCTTAGCATAAATCCCACTAGTTAGCCTGATAGTCATCAGGAGAGCTGAGAGCAACGGGTGATCAAGGAGAAGAGATAAGCTCTGTGTGACTTATGCCCTGGTTAAACCTCGGAGGTAGGTCGAATGACCCCTTGATGGATCCCGTGATGGCTAGTCAGGTCTAGCTAAGGTGGGTAATGGCTTTGTTGGGATCTACGCCGACACTAAGGTGATCGTGTCGTGGTACCCCACCTGTGGGTAAAGTTGCACACCTCTGCAGAGTTAAAATCTATTTGAATAGCCGTGCCCACCGGTATTGGGGCAAGTTACGGTGTGGTCACATAACTAGTGTTTCTCTCTGGGAATGGATGGGCTTGTGTGAGTTGTTTGGAAAGTGTCCGGCAGTTGTGCCGTGTGCTACGGCGGACGGGGAGTCCGGTAGCAGTTTAAAACTTGGATCCTGTGTGGATCAACATCGTGTGTTCTTGGTGCCAGAAAACCCGTTTTGGAAATCGTTTTTAAACGAACCCTTGCATACAATTGAGTTTTTCGCAAATGAACCATAACCTACCCTTGGATCGTCCTGTGCATATAATTACTGTTATACCCCCTCCGTGGGTGTGATTGGACTTGCTGAGTACGTTTGTACTCACCCCTTTCTTACTTTTACAGTGGAAGACCCAGACTACGTCCCCGAAGACAACGAGTAGGGTTTCGTCCTGCACCCAGTCTTGCCTGTGGTTGAGGCCACCGCTGGATTCCGCATGGCGCAAGACTCTGATGATCCTCTTTTCGTAGCTAGTGTAGTAGTGTGGGTTCTAGTTGTAATCCTCGCGATAGTGGCGCTTCACTGCCCATTACCGCGTAGAGTTGTACGGTGATGTACCATCTGATGTAATAAAAGTGTTATCAGCCTCCTGGGACTGATAAATCAACATTTTTAAGTCTTCCCTGATGGGGGGACGCTTCAAAAAGTCCCTCGGCCCGATGTTAACCACCCTATCGGTCCGATCCGATGTTAGTACCCTGACCGACCTGGTCCGATCTAGACAACCGCGTCGGCTATGCATCAATCGGTTGTTTGCTGATATCACCGAACCACTTAAACACCGATTACTCCGGTTAACACTCCAGTCAAGAATCGGATAGGCACATCCAATAGAGAACGTATCTATCGGCGAAACACAGCCAGTACAGCATAGGTAATCGGCTACTTGTGCCAACTCACAAATCTAACGCATGCGCACATTTTGGCTCGGCCGATGTTCACACTCTCGACTAGTTTAACAATACACAATCAAATAGTTACATACCCTGATCGGCTAGCATGCTGATGTTCACAAATCGACTAATTTGCTAAAAACACAAATCGGCTATGCCGATGCGCACAGTAATCAACTAACCCTCCGATTTAAATAACGTATCGGCTGCACATAGTCGACGTATCGGAGATACACACACGATCTTAGAGTTCTGTTATCCACTGATCTAAGCCGATTCCAGTTGTTTCCCATAGCGGTCAAATATAGCCGGTCAATCCTTAGTTTTTCCCATCCTTATCCACACACTGTTATCAGCCGATTTATCGGCTGAGATATCGGCTATATGCTTACCGGTTACATACCCTCAACCACATCATCTTTAATCTAATTCCGCACTTATGGTCTCACCAACCTAGTTTAATATTAGTGTCTGTTACATCTAAATCTTGAAATAGGTCTAACTTAGATAACCCCATCGGCTGTACGGCACTCAATTGTTGTGTTGACGTAATCCAGCCGATGCAACCACACCTAGTTACCTAGGATAACACTTAAGCACATCTTAGTTAAGACACAATTACTTTAGGAAACACCCCTTTGCTAAAGTAATTGATGTTTTCATCGATCAATTAGGAAACCAATGCACCTATCCATCGGCTACACAGGCCAAAGTATACAACTCTAGATCAGTAAGATAGCACAGTAGACACGCCTCTGTTAGACATGACCAAAGCACATCAATTGGCTAAACCTAATGCATCCTCATCGGTTAAGGCCAAGAACCATACACCAACCAATTAAATAGCCAAACATGCTACCTAATGAAGTTAGTATAGACGTTGCTCGTAGAGAAGAAGGATGGTGCGAAGAGAATGTGCGTCGATTATCGGGATCTGAATGCAGTCACCATCAAGAACAAGCATCCCTTGCCCCGTATTGAGGATCTCTTCGATCAGCTTCAGGGCGCTTGTGTGTTCTCGAAGATTGATTTGCGTTCGGGTTATCATCAGCTGAAGATTCGTTCCGAGGATATCCCCAAGACGGCATTCACTTGCAAGTATGGGCTATACGAGTATACGGTCATGTCCTTTGGCTTGACCAATGCTCCGGCTTTCTTCATGCATCTGATGAACAAGGTTTTCATGGATTATCTGGACACCTTTGTGGTGATATTCATTGATGATATCCTGATATATTCCAAGTCAGAAGCAGAGCCTGAGAAACATCTAAGGCTTGTATTGCAGAGACTCAAAGAGCACAAGCTGTATGCCAAGCTCAGCAAGTGCGAGTTCTGGATTGACGAGGTTCCTTTCCTCGGTCATGTTATCTCCAAGGGAGGTATTGCTGTGGACCCCGGAAAGGTGAAGGATGTGCTTGACTGGGTTGTACCGCAGACAGTGAAGGAGGTCCGCTCTTTTCTGGGCTTAGCAGGTTATTATCGAAGGTTCATTGAGAATTTCTCCAAGATTGCGAAGCCTTTGACTTCCTTGCTACAGAAGGGTGTGGATTTCTCTTGGACTGATGAGCGTCAGAAGGCCTTCGAGGAGCTGAAGAAGAGGTTGACCACGGCGCCAGTCCTTACTCTGCCAGACCAGAGCAAGAGGTTCACAGTGTATTGTGATGCTTCGAGGGATGGTCTTGGTTGCGTTCTGATGCAGGAAGGCAGAGTTATAGCTTATGCTTCGCGGCAGTTGCGCCGGCACGAGCTGAATTATCCCACTCATGATCTGGAGTTAGCCGCAGTCGTGCATGCTCTGAAGATATGGAGGCATTATTTGTTTGGGCAGAGGTGTGACATTTACACCGATCACAAGAGCCTCAAGCATATTTTCACTCAGAGTGAGCTGAACATGCGGCAGAGAAGATGGCTAGAGTTGGTCAAGGATTATGACCTGGAGATTCACTATCATCCGGGAAAGGCTAATGTTGTGGCAGATGCTCTGAGCAGGAAGAGCTATGTTAACATGGCCGTGGCTTTTCAGATGCCTCAGGAGTTATGTGAGGAGTTCGAGCAGTTGAGCCTGGGTTTCTTGCATCACACCTCGAGTGCAGCATTCGAGGCAGAACCCACTCTAGAGGTAGAGATCAGGCAGCATCAGAAAGATGATAAGAAGTTGCAGGAGATCCGGGAATTGCTTAAGATTGGCAAAGCACCTCATTTCAAAGAGGATGATCAGGGTACCTTGTGGTACAAGGGTCGTATATGTGTGCCGGATGTGAATGACCTCAGAAAGTTGATTCTGAGTGAGGCTCATGATACAGCGTATTCTATCCATCCTGGCAGCACGAAGATGTATTACAACCTGAAGGAACGATTCTGGTGGTATGGAATGAAGCGTTCCGTTGCGGAGTACGTGGCTATCTGCGACACTTGTCAGCGTGTCAAAGCAGAGCATCAGAGACCAGCAGGTCTATTGCAGCCATTGAAGATTCCAGAATGGAAATGGGAGGAGATCACCATGGACTTCATCGTGGGATTGCCTCGTACTCAGAAAGGGTACAATTCCATATGGGTAGTAGTGGATCGGTTGACGAAGGTTGCTCACTTCATCCCGGTGAACACTACCTACTCCGGTGCCAGACTCGCAGAGTTGTACATCTCCAGAATTGTATGTCTGCATGGTGTTCCAAAGAAGATCATATCTGATCGAGGATCTCAGTTCACTTCGCGGTTCTGGGAGTAGTTGCATGATTCGTTGGATACGAAGCTACGCTTCAGTACTGCGTATCATCCTCAGACAGATGGGCAGACAGAAAGAACCAACCAAGTGTTGGAGGATATGCTTCGAGCCTGCACTATTCAGTATGGTACCAGCTGCGATAAATGCCTGCCGTATGCAGAGTTTTCATATAACAACAGTTATCAGGCCAGTCTGAAGAAGTCTCCTTTCGAGGCCCTGTATGGTCGGAAGTGCAGGACTCCGCTGTATTGGGATCAGATTGGCGAGAGGCAGGTGTTTGGTCCGGATATTGTTGAAGAGGCAGAGCAGTTGGTACAGCAGGTGCGAGAGAATCTGAGGGTCGCTCAGACTCGTCAGAAGAGCTATGCGGATGTTCGTCGTCGAGATCTGACCTTTGCAGTGGGTGATCATGTGTACCTGAAGGTCTCGCCGATGAGAGGAATCCGCAGGTTTAATGTGAGAGGGAAGCTAGCCCCTCGATACATTGGTCCGTTCAAGGTGTTGGAACGAAAAGGTGAGGTGGCATATCGTTTGGAGTTACCTTCCAGTCTCTCAGGAGTGCACAATGTGTTCCACGTGTCTCAGCTGAAGAAGTGCTTGAGGGTACCAGAAGAGCAGGCACCGCTAGAAGGGTTGGATGTGCAGGAGGATCTGACCTACATCGAGCATCCGGTGAAAATTCTGGAGACGTCTGAGAGAGTTACCAGAAACAAGAAGATCAAGATGTGTCGTGTTCAGTGGAGTCATCATACGGAGGATGAGGCTACTTGGGAGCGAGAAGATGAGTTGAGAAAGACATATCCCGATCTCTTTGCTAGCTAGCCTATCAGAATCTCGGGATGAGATTCCTGTAAGGGGGTAGGTTTGTAACACCCTAATGTAATTTTCCTAAATTTTGAGGAATTTATTTGGGCTTAAATAAAATTTCTAGGGTTTTCTCTAATTTATTTTGCATGTAAAGTAATTTTATAATGCAAGTAATTAAAATTTATTATAGGATCAACTTGCTTGAGCATTCATGCTGGCGCATTGTTTTAATTGTGTTGGGTGTATAGGGTTGAATTCAAATTTATTTGAATTCAAATGGAATTGTTTTGAATAGTTTGAGTGTGGAAAAGAAAAAGAAAAGAAGAAGGAGAGGAAAGAGAGCCCAGCAGCCCAAACTCCCTCTCTCTCTCGGGCCCCTTTTCTCCTCCTCTCCCCGCGTGGGCCGCGCCCCGGCCCAGTCCCCCCCCAGCCCCGCGCCTCTCTCTTCTCTCTCTTTTCCCTCGGCCCAGCCCGTGCGCCACCATCCGCCAGCTCTCCCCCGTTCCCGCCCACGGCCCGCTCTCTTCCCTTCTCCCTCTGCCAAGCCGGTCCCACCGGTCAGCGCCCTTCTTCCCCCTCTCCTCCTCCTTCTTCCCCGGCGTGCAACGGCCCGAGATCTCCGGTGAGGTTTCCGCGCTGGGCCCGCACGCCAAGGGTGCTTCGCCTCCCTACAAGTGGGATCCACAACCTCCTCTGTCTCCTACCCTCACCGCTATAGCCGCCACCGAAGCCCTAGCGCCGCCGCTTGCTTGCCCGCCGTGCAGCGCCTCTGCTCCGTCGTGGACCGGCTGTCCTGCTGCGCTTCGGGTCACCAGAGCTGCCGCGGAAGCCCCGCCTCGGGCCCAGGATCGACTCCAAGCCCCCTGACCTCGACCTCCACCCACGGGCACGCCGGAATTTGGCTCGAACGCCGTCTCGGGTAAGCTCGCCGCCGTGGCAATTGCTCGCCGCCGGTGCCGCTCCGGTCCCGTTGACCCCTCCGCCGGCTTCGCAGTAGCACCACGCGTCAATCCGTGGAGTCCAGGAGCCTGGAGCACCCCGGCATCACCTCCCTTCGCGAGAGCCCGAGCCCTTCCGCCGCCGGTCGTCATCATTCTCCTCCTTCCGCCGCAGCTCCGGCCTCCACAACCCCTAGGTGAGCACCACGCGTCCCCCCTGGTCACGATGCGCCAGATGTCGTAGATCATAGGCACCACCCGAGGCCGGAACGCGCGCACACCGGCGATGTCCGCCACCCCGAGCCACCCTCACCGTCGTTATGCCCTAGCCGTGCCCAAAACCACCTCCACAAGTGCCTAGCCAGGTTCCCCGTGTTGTGCTGAACCTCCCGGGCTTGATCTCGTCGTGAATCGTCCCCGGGAACGCTTGATCGCGTGTCTCCGGTGAGCTGCCGCCGCGGGAAGGGAGCTCCGGCGAGGGATCGCCGCCAGCCCACGCCCCTTTTGCTCCTGGCCGCCCGATCCATGATGGACGCGTAAGATTAGACTCCGCGCACCCTTCGATCAGAGCCCTTCGATCGCGATCCAGCGGCCGAGCGTTGCTCATACCGGTTCGCGGATCAGATTAGATCCGAGCCGTCTGTTTCAAATCCAGCGAATGAGATTAGATCTAGATCCAGATTAGACCCGAGCCGCCAGATCCCGATCCAACGGCTCTAATCAGAGCATACCGATTTGGCCTTGCCTTTTTGCTAAAGAGTCCTCGGGTTTTCCTGGAATCAACCCGCGCTCCTGTTTTATTCGCTTAAGCCCCTGAGCTTCCTAGATTTAGTACCCGCCATCCAGCCTAGGGTTTTTAGCCAGCTAGCCCCTGTGTCTAGGGTTTAATTACGTTTAGGCCCCCGGTTTTTGCGCAGAACCCCTTAGAACCTCCAGTTTTCTTACAAATAGGTCCCTGGATCTTGTTTCAAGCGTAGTTTTCGCGTCTTAGCTCCGTTTTAGGTGTTCTTTATGTCCACGCGATCGTTGTAACGCGTAGAATAGTTCTAGCATAGTTTAGTGAGCTGTTTCTATGTAATGTTGTACTGTTTCTTATAGTTTGCTATTGTTTGTGCATGTGTGTATGTCTGGACCATGCTTGATGATCGTGAGTAGACGCGGAGCCTTTGGACCAATACCAGGAGCCGCCATCTTCTGAGCAGTTTGAGCAGCAGCAGGAGAGTTTCGAGGAAGGCAAGTATAACATGAACCTCCTATCACTTTTTAATATAATTTCATACTATATTTTAATTCTGTATGCCTATAAGGATTTCCTAGCCACCTTATCCCTTATATTTATACCTTGGGTTGCATTTTGGTTAGTTGTGCTAGGTTGCTGCGCTATAACACACTTGGTCCTTTTTAATTAATTTGGCTAATGATCTTATGCAACTTAATCCTGAGAGTGGCCCTCTGTGCTGTGTGCTTGAGTGGCTCACGTCTCCTTAAAATATGTTTTTGTTAGAAACTTGGTTTAGGGGGCCAGCACGGTGCTTAGTGCTTGGTTGGCCACTCTCCATAAGGACCGGTTCATAGAGCGACAACCTGGGACAACCGCGAAACCACAAGACTGGAATGAGACCTCCACAAGAAATGATCAGCCATTCCAATGGTTGTGCTCGAAAGGCAGTTATGAATCGATTGACTAATCCAATTCCAATATCTTGATTTTGAGCAGCAATGCATCGTGAACCAATATATATATCGTCTGCTAATACACGACCCATCCTGCTACAGTGCTTTTTGATACTGGTGCTACGCATTCTTTCATCACCCAGTCTTTTGTTGAGCATCAGGGCATTCCTACTAGCACATTAAAGAGGTGCATGTTAGTATCTTCACCGGGAGGGCAGTTGAGGTCTCATGTCTTCTGTCCCAGAGTCAGTGTGGCCATAAGGGGGGTAGATTTCAGTGCAAATCTGATGGTGCTAGACACCAAGGGCATTGATGTGATCCTCGGGATGGAGACTCTTGCTAAGTGGGGAGTCCGGATAGATTGTGCTCAGAGGACTGTTTTTCTATCAGCACCGGATGGTCAGGAGGTCACTGTTGGAGCTACAGAACCTTCTGGATTTCTTCATCAGATGGAGGCTAGACCCACGGATGGTATTCGCGTGGTGTCTGAATTCCCGGATGTCTTTCCGGATGATTTGCCAGGTATGCCGCCTGATCACGACATTGAGTTTTCCATTGATCTCTTGCCTGGCACAGCTCCTATTGCTAAGAGGCCTTATCGTATGGCACCCGTGGAGCATGAGGAAGTTAAGAAGACTGTCGACGAGTTGCTAGCTAAGGGTTATATCCGTCGTAGTTTCTCTCCTTGGGCTTTTCCTGTATTGCTTGTAGAGAAGAAGGATGGCGCGAAGAGAATGTGCGTCGATTATCGGGATCTGAATGCAGTCACCATCAAGAACAAGCATCCATTGCCCCGTATTGAGGATCTTTTCGATCAGCTTTAGGGTGCTTGTGTTTTCTCGAAGATCGATCTGCGTTCGGGTTATCATGAGCTGAAGATTCATTCCGAGGATATCTCGAAGACGGCATTCACCTGCAAGTATGGGCTATACGAGTATACGGTCATGTCCTTTGGCTTGACTAATGCTCCGGCTTTCTTCATGCATCTGATGAACAAGGTTTTCATGGATTATCTGGACACCTTTGTGGTGATATTCATTGATGATATCCTGATATATTCCAAGTCAGAAGCAGAGCATGAGAAACATCTGAGGCTTGTGTTGCAGAGGCTCAGAGAGCACAAGCTGTATGCCAAGCTCAGCAAGTGCGAGTTCTGGATTGACGAGGTTCCGTTCCTCGGTCATGTCATCTCCAAGGGAGGTATTGCTGTGGACCCCGGGAAGGTGAAGGATGTGCTTGACTGGGTTGTACCGCAGACAGTGAAGGAGATTCGCTCTTTTCTGGGCTTAGCAGGTTATTATCGGAGGTTCATTGAGAATGTCTCCAAGATTGCGAAGCCTTTGACTTCCTTGCTGGAGAAGGGTGTGGATTTCTCTTGGACCGATGAGCGTCAGAAGGCCTTCGAGGAGCTGAAGAAGAGGCTGACTACGGCGCCAGTCCTTACTCTGCCAGACCAGAGCAAGAGGTTCACAGTGTATTGTGATGCTTCGAGAGATGGTCTTGGTCGCGTTCTGATGCAGGAAGGCAGAGTGATAGCTTATGCTTCGCGGCAGTTGCGCCGGCACGAGCTGAATTATCCCACTCATGATCTGGAGTTAGCTGCAGTTGTGCATGCTCTGAAGATATGGAGGCATTACTTGTTTGGGCAGAGGTGTGATATTTACACCGATCACAAGAGCCTCAAGTATATTTTCACTCAGAGTTAGTTGAACATGCGGTAGAGAAGATGGCTAGAGTTGGTCAAGGATTATGACCTGGAGATTCACTATCATCCGGGTAAGGCCAATGTTGTGGCAGATGCTCTGAGCAGGAAGAGCTATGTTAACATGGCCGTGGCTTTTCAGATGCCTCAGGAGTTATGTGAGGAGTTTGAGCAGCTAAGTCTGGGTTTCTTGCATCACACCTCGAGTGCAGCATTCAAGGCAGAACCCACTCTAGAGGCAGAGATCAGGCAGCATCAGAAGGAAGATAAGAAGCTGCAGGAGATCCGTGACCTGATCAAGATTGGCAAAGCACCTCATTTCAGGGAGGATGATCAGGGTACCTTGTGGTACAAGGGTCGTATATGTGTGCAGGATGTGAATGACCTTAGAAAGTTGATTCTGAGTGAGGCTCATGATACAGCCTATTCTATTCATCCAGGCAGCACGAAGATGTATTATGATCTCAAGGAACGATTCTGGTGGTATGGAATGAAGTGTTCCGTTGCGGAGTACGTGGCTATCTGTGACACTTGTAGCGTGTCAAGGCAGAGCATCAGAGGGTACAACTCCATATGGGTAGTAGTGGATCGGTTGACGAAGGTTGCCCACTTCATTCCGGTGAACACTACTTACTCCGGTGCTAGACTCGCAGAGTTGTACATCTCCAGGATTGTCTGTCTGCATGGTGTTCCAAAGAAGATCATATCCGATCAAGGATCTCAGTTCACTTCACGGTTCTGGGAGCAGCTGCATGATTCGTTGGATACAAAGCTGCGCTTCAGTACCTCTTATCATCCTCAGACAGATGGGCAGACAGAAAGGACCAACCAAGTGTTGGAGGATATGCTTCGAGCTTGTGCTATTCAGTATGGTACCAGCTGGGATAAGTGCCTGCCTTATGCGGAGTTTTCGTATAACAACAGTTATCAGGCCAGTCTGAAGAAATCCCCTTTCGAGGCCCTGTATGGTCGGAAGTGCAGGACCCCGCTGCATTGGGATCAGATTGGCGAGAGGCAGGTATTCGGTCCGGACATTGTTGAAGAGGCAGAACAGTTGGTACAGCAGGTGCGAGAGAACCTGAGGATCGCTCAGACTCGTCAGAAGAGCTATGCGGATGTTCGTCGTCGAGATTTGACCTTTGCAGTGGGTGACCATGTGTACCTGAAGGTCTCGCCGATGAGAGGAATCCGCAGGTTTAATGTAAGAGGGAAGTTAGCCCCTTGATACATTGGTCCGTTCAAGGTGTTGGAACGGAAAGGTGAGGTGGCATATCGTTTGGAGTTGCCACTCAATCTCTCAGGAGTGCACGATGTGTTCCACGTGTCTCAGCTGAAGAAGTGCTTGAGGGTGCCAGAAGAGCAAGCACCGATAGAAGGGTTGGATGTGCAGGAGGATCTGACCTACATCGAGCATCCGGTGAAGATTTTGGAGACATCCGAGATAGTTATCCGGAACAAGAAGATCAAGATGTGTCGTGTTCAGTGGAGTCATCACACGGAGGATGAGGCTACTTGGGAGCGAGAAGATGAGCTGAGGAAGACATATCCCGATCTCTTTGCTAGCTAGCCTATTCGAATCTCGGGACGAGATTCCTGTAAGGGGGGTAGGTTTGTAACACCTAATGTAATTTTCCCTAATATTAATGAATTTATTTGGGCTTAAATAAAATTTCCAGGGTTTCCTCTAATTTATCTCGCATTTAAAGTAATTTTATAACGTAAGTAATTAAAATTTATCATAGGATCAAATTGTTTGTGCATTCATGCTGCAGCATTGTTTTATTTGTGTTGAGTTTATAGGGTTTGAATTCAAATTTATTTTAATTTAAATGAAATGGTTTGAATAGTTTGAGTGTGGAAAAGAAAAAGAAAAGAAGAAGGAAAGGAAAGAGAGCCCAGCAGCCCAACTCTCCCCCTCGGGCCCATTTTTTCCCCCTTTCCCCTCCTCTCTCCCGCATGGGCCACCCAAGGCCCAGCACCCCCTCTCCCTCTCTTCCCCCGCGTGGGCCGCGCCCCGGCCCACTTCTCCCCAGCCCGGCCACCCCGCGTACCTCCTCCCTCTTTCTCGCTGCCACCCGGGCCCGCTTGTCGGCGCCAGCTCCCCGCTCGCGCGCCGCGCCCTCCCTCTCTCCTTTCTCTCCGGCAGCTTGGCCCCGCGCGTCAGCTCCTCTTTCCCCTCCTCTGCTTCCCCTCCGCAACGGCTGTGCAGCACCACCGCCGGGATCTTCGCGCCGCCCGCGCCTGGGCCCGCATGCTGATGGTTCCGCCGCCCCATAAGTGGGACCCCCGACCCCTGCGCTCTCATCTCCCCACCCGTGCTCCGCCGCCTCCAACCCTAGCACCCCGCCCATGCCACGTGGGAGCAGAGCTTCGGCGCCGCCCGCGTTTCGCCGCCGTGCCGTCTCCTCGCCGCCTTCTTCGGTCGCTCAAGCACCGTGGGGTTACCCCGGTGGGGTAAGGATTCTCCCCGTCTCGCTTTTTCCCTCGGCCTTGTGTTCCTGCAGCCGCGCGGGCTCACCGGAGCTTCCGAGCCGCCCGCCGCCGCCGCCCCGCCACTACGGCAAATTTGGCCCTCCCCGAACCCCCTAGGCCTATTCGCCGTGCTTCCCTCTCCCTCCCCGTGCTAGCCGTACCCCGAATCGAGGCCGGAAGAGTCCAAATGCGTGGACTCCGGCGAGCTTCCGTCGCCTCCGCCGCGCCCAACGCCTCCCCACCGCAGGAGCCGGCCGGAGATCTTTCAGCCGTCCGATCCAACCCGAGCCGTTAGATCTCAAAGCGACGATCTGGATTAGATCCAGATCGGCATTAGATCCCAACCGCCCGATTTAGATCCGGTGGACCGCGTGAATCTCAGCCCCAGATCTCTCTCAACCGACCGATCTAGATCCGACGGCCACGGTGCGCGCGTACCCCTTCGCGTAACAGATCTAATCCGAGCTGTTAGATGATGATCCAAGGGCCCAGAACAGAAGATACCGCTTCAGCCCGCTTCTTTTGCTAAAGAGCCCTCGGGTTTTCTTGGAATCAACCCGCGCTCCCGTGTAGTTCAAAAGTATTTGCAGTTAAGTCCAGTTTTATTCGTTCAGACCCCTGCGCTTTCAGGTTATAGTGCCCGCCGTCCATGCCGTGAGTTTTAGCGCGTTAGACCCCGAGTCTATGCTTTAATTATGTTTAGGTCCCCAGTTTTCGCACAGAACCCCTGGAAGTTCTGTTTTCCTTGCAAATAGGTCCCTGGATCTTGTTTCAAGCGTAGTTTTCGCGTCTTAGCTCTGTTTTAGGTGTTCTTTATATCCACGCGATCGTTGTAACGCGTAGAATAGCTTTAGAATAGTTTTGTGTGCTGTTTCTATGAAATGCTGTACTGTTTCTTATTGTTTGCTATTGTTTGTGCATATGTATATGTCTGGACCATGCTTGATGATCGTGAGTAGACGCGGAACCTTTGGACCAGTACCAGGAGCCGCCATCTTCTGAGCAGTTTGAGCAGCAGCAGGAGAGTTTCAAGGAAGGCAAGTATAACATGAACCTCCTATCACTTTTTAATACAATTTCATACTGCATTTTAATACTGTATGCCTATAAAGATTTTCCTAGCCACTTTATATCCTATATATATATCCTTTGGGTTGCATTTTGGTTAGTTGTGCTAGGTTGCTGCGCTATAACGCTTGGTCCTTTTTAATTAATTTGTTAATAATCCTATGCAACTTAATTCTGGAGCCGACCCTCTGTGCTGTGTGCTTGAATGGTTTGCGTGCCCTTAAAAGATGTTTTTGTTAGAAACATGGTTTAGGGGGCCAGCACGGTGCTTAGTGCTTGGTTGGCCACTCTCCATAAGGACCGGTTCATAGAGCGACAACCTGGAACAACCGCGCAACCACAAGACTGGAATGGGACGGTCTTGACTTACTAATTAGGTCGTGTTGGTTCGGGAGTAACTTACCTGCGTGGGCAAGAGGGGTGGTAAGCTTCAATGGTCCCTGCTCCTCCGGCTTGGTCTGTGCTGTGTGTCTTGTACACCCGGAGGTGGGCCCCATCGTTGCTGATCCAGAATCCTTAGCGGTTACACCTTACCAACGTGATCCTTTGTAACGGTCTCGTAGTGTCCTTGCTAGCGATCTCACCTAAGGAAGTGTGATGAACAACTAGCGTAGCTCACGACTTGTGGGTAAAGTTGTGCAACATCTCGAGAGTGTAAAACTGATATATCAGCTGTGCTCACAGTCATGAGCGGCCCAGATCCTCCTTTTGATTAGTGGGGTTATCAACCTTTGATTAGGGAGATTCCCCGGGTGGCTTGGTTTGGATGGTTCTCAGTAGTCCTTAATTAATATTGATTAATTTATTATGCAATTAGGTTTCTGGTAATTCATCCACTTATAGTAAATAGTTTTAATAAAATTTGCCAAGACTAAAAGCTAATGCAGTTGAGTCAGCTAGCCTAGAGCCTCATAGTTTGTGTTATACTTGTTGAGTACTAGTTGGTACTCACACTTGCCTCTCTACTTTTCTGTTCTATTTCGGATATCTTCGACTGCTGCTCAGTGCCCGGCAACGTGGAGGACTACGTCAGCGGCTTCGACGACTTCTAGGCGTTTGTCTCCCAGTTGACGTCCCTGTGGCGCCCAGCTCTACATGTATCTCTTTTACGCTTCCGCAACTCTTTAACCGATTCTTGATTCGGTTGTAATAAAATAATTCTTTTACAATTCATTTACGATTTATATTAATGATATTCGTGATATGTGTTGTGATATCTTGATGATTCTATTGTATATATGCGTGACTTGATCCTGGCGCATATATGATTGCTCGATTTATGTTCTTTATAAATCGGGTGTGACAGATTTACATAAAGTTTGAAAGTTTAGCTAAGTTTTATTTTAATTTCAAAACTGTTGCTCTTCTATGGATGAGCCTTAAAGCAAAGTTGTGCATTTTGAAAAACTACACACTTTTGCTTTTGGGCCCATCTCCATTTGAGCACTGGTTGGAAAGTTATCTATACATTATAGTGAGGCCCCTGTGTTTTTTTATTTTTACAACCAGGTCCCCTTCGTCTTCCCCAATCCCGGTCTTCTCTCTGTTTTCTCCTCTGCTGCACGCCGCCGCCCCCGCCCGGTCCTGAGCGCCGCCCTGCAGCTCTGCGCCCTCTGCACCTTGCTCCACGCGTCGCTCTGTTCCTCCTCCCACCGCCCGCATTGCCCACCCCTCGTTCCTCCATGTCGGGCAGACGCCCCGAGCGGCCGCCACGCCGCCCCGTCAGGCACGCCGGCGCCGCCCGCCGCTCTGCGCCTGGCCGCGTGATCTCCCTCTCCCTTTTCCTTCTTTCTTGCAACCATGCGCTGCTACAAAGCTTGATCGAGCCCCTTCTCCCCGGCTGTTTTGCCTTCCTCTTCTCCCCACGACACCGAGCCGCCGCCGCGCCTCCTCACCGGAATCCTCCTCAACCGCACCATCCCGACCAAATCCCCTTAGCCTTTTGTTTCCTCACCCCCTCCCCTAGCCCCAGCTTGATCTGACCCAACTTCCAGCACCCCCTCGCCGGAATCATCCCCACCCCGAGCCGCCCCTCACCGGAGCCGCCCGAGCTTCACCGCGCCGTCGACACCACCCCTCCGCTACCTCCTCGACCAATCCAAGTATGGAGATCGCTTCCCCCTTGCCTACTGATGCTCCTGCGCGCGTTAGATTGTCACGTTCACCGGCCTTTCGCTGGGAACGGCGACGCGCCGCCACGGCCGCCGCTCCTCCTCGCCGCCGGCAGGGCTCCACCTCTGCCCGTCGAGCCCCACTTCGCCCAACCTTTTTCCCACACCCTACTGGTCGTGCCAGACCGGTCCCTCCCGCCTGGCGACCTCGCCGCCGGTGGGAACGTGCCGGAGCCGACGGCCGGTCTAGTAGTTCTATTATTTCATGTGTGTATGTTGCTGCCTTGCAAAATTCATAGAAAACCATAGGAAAATCCAAAAATTGCAAAACTAATTTTATTGGAAACTAGATTTCAAGCCCTACAACTTTTGTTAACCGAGTTGATGTGACATCTCACCTAGCTTCTTGTCGTGCGAACCACTTGACCGTTGTATGGGCAACGGCTTAGCATAAATCCCACTAGTTAGCCTGATAGTCATCAGGAGAGCTGAGAGCAACGGGTGATCAAGGAGAAGGGATAAGCTCTGTGTGACTTATGCCCTGGTTAAACCTCGGAGGTAGGTCGAATGACCCCTTGATGGATCCCGTGATGGCTAGTCAGGTCTAGCTAAGGTGGGTAATGGCTTTGTTGGGATCTGCACCGGCACTAAGGTGTTCGTGCTGTGGTACCCCACCTGTGGGTAAAGTTGCACACCTCTGCAGAGTTGAAAATCTATTCGAATAGCCGTGCCCACGGTACTGGGCAAGTTACGGTGTGGTCACATAACTAGTGTTTCTCTCTGGGAATGTATGGGCTGGTGTGAGTTGTTTGGAAAATATCCGGCGGTTGTGCCGTGTGCTACGGCGGACGGGGAGTCCGGTAGCAGTCTAAAACTTGGATCCTGTGTGGATCAACCTCGTGTGTTCTTTGGTGCTAGAAAACTCGTCTTGGAAAATTATTTTTAAACGAACCCTTGCATACAAGTGAGTTTTCCGCAAATGAACCATAACCTACCCTTGGATTGTCCTGTGCATATGATTACTGTTATACCCCCTCCGTGGGTGTGATTGGACTTGCTGAGTACGTTTGTAGTCACCCCTTTCTTACTTTTACAGTGGAAGACCCAGACTACGTTCCCGAAGACAACGAGTAGGGTTTCGTCCTGCACCCAGTCTTGCCTGTGGTTGAGGCCACCGTTGGATTCCGCATGGCGCAAGACTCTGATGATCCTCTTTTCATAGCTAGTATAGTAGTGTGGGTTTTAGTTGTAATCCTCGCGATAGTGGCGCTTCACTGCCCATTACCGCGTAGAGTTGTACGGTGATGTACCATCTGATGTAATAAAAATGTTATCAGCCTCCTGGGACTGATAAATCAACACTTTTAAGTCTTCCCTGATGGGGGGACGCTTCAGGTGGTATCAGAGCCAGGTTACTGGCCGTAGGACGTGACCCTAGGAGCGAAACCCCTTTTCGAGCCCTAGGACTTGTTCTGACTTAGATATTTTTCTGCACAAGCACTCACCCCTGGTTTTTACCCTGTTCCAGATGGCTGACAATGGGTGGTCCAACGGAATCTGCCACGCAGAACCCGGCCTCCCCAAGTTACTATTGCTCAGCCTGGAACGCGTTGGGATCATGGAACCGCCGGAGTATGCCTACCGAGAATACACCTCTGGAGGCACCCTTCGGTGCGACATGATGGTTTTTGTGGAGAGAAGCACCCGCTACCCTGATGTGGACCCTTGGTTCATCTCCACAAAGGGCTTCCGATTCCCCGACACCTACCGAAAGGCCGCCCGTAAAGCCCTGCGCCGACTGCGTGTGCTCTATAGGCACCACCTTCAGCGGACTCCTATGGGATTTTTCCCACCCGCTGAAGGTAGAGGACGCACTTGGATTGCCCGAATGAGGGGACTCGGACGAGAAGAAGAAGACCTAGAAGATACGGTCTCCCACCTATCCATTTACCTTAAGGGCTTGGATGCACTCTGCAACGAGCAGGCGGCACAACTGAAGAAGTTAATCCATGGGATTGAGAAGATAACCCAAAAGCTGGAGGAGCAACGAACTAGAGCTGCAAGCGCCGAGTATTCCTTAGCCGCCCTCCAAGCCCAGATGCAAGAGTACGAGAGCCGCAACGGAATAGGTGGATGGATAGAGGAAGAAGAAGAAGAAGAACCCATGGAAACCCATTGGGATAAGGGTACTCAGACCGAAAATGAGATGGATCGGTTCCTTCCAATAAAGAAGCGCTCTATCAGGACCGAGGAAGAATCCCCATGATAGGATTAGCACTCCGAGCTAGAACCCTACCTTAATGACCACGCATCCATGAAAACTGTACCATCCCTGTTGTAATAATAAATGTTATCTACTCCCTTTGCACCTATGCAGAATGTTTACCCTGTCCTTATTTCAGATGGATGAGGAAGGATGGACCCAGGGCGATTGCCAAGCTGCGCCTGGCTTCCCCAGCCTTTTAATCAACACCCTGGAAGGCCTTGGCGTTACGGAACGCCCAAGGTACTACAGCCGAGAGTACGAGCACCATGGTACCCTCCGCTGCAGGGTGATCCTAGTCATCGCCAGGAGCAACCGCTACCCCGACATCCAGCCCTGGCGAGTAACTGCCACAGGGTTTAGACACCAGGACACCTACCCCTTGGCCATCAGGAAAACGCTCCGATATTTGTGCCGGATCTTTGAAGAACACCTCGCCCCCACACCAGCAAAGTTCTTTCCGCCGGCCATCAGGACCCCAGTTTGGGAAGCACGCATGAGAAACCTGGAACGACGTCGCCACGAAGAAGGCCCCCTGTACCAAGTGGCTACTTACCTAGCCGCCCTGGACCAACTCTTTGATGAGCAAGCCAACCTTCTGAGGGAGCAAACCCATCGAGCCGAGCAAGCAGAGCTCGCAGTGAGACTGCAGCAGATCAGAGCCGCCCATGCTGAGGCAAGAGCCGCAGCCGCGGCTAGCAGCGAAGCAGTAGCCCAAGAGAGCCTCAGGCAAGCGCGAGACCGGCGTATGCAAGATTGGACCCGAAGTGGAACGCCAGTCCCGGCAATTGGGGAAGACCATGTTTTACTCGGGACACCCATCATAGGATGGGGGACACTCTTCAGAAACACACAAGCCCCGCCCGAGAACCCTGAAAGTTCCGCTGCTGCCGCCGAAGAAGATGCTGCAGCGCAACCCTCGACCAATGGAAACCCAGAGGACGGCGAGCAAGGATCACTCACACTTCCCGCCCCAGAAGAAGGCCTGCCCCGCGAGTAAAATGATCGACGCCACCCTAGTGATGTGCCCCCAGCCGCTTTTGTTTAAGACGTGCCTGATCCCGGATGAGTAGTACGAGACCTAGCCTGACCCCAAGCTGTACCCCCTTACAGTAATAAAGTGGTTTGTGCTTGTTGTTTGTGATGATTGTGTACTGGATCGTTGTGTGCTGCTTGTTATATAACTACAGGCAGAAGGTAGATTCTGCCTTATATACGAATTAAACAACTTAAACATCACATAATAGTAACCCCACTTTACCCAATCAACAGATGATTCCCCGGAGCGTCACGAGGGCCTCCCGTAGCCGGAACCCCGCAGCCGCTGGAGCCGGAGCACAGCCTGCTGGACAAAACCCTCCTCAGGCAGAACAAGAAGTAAGCCAGAACCGAGGAGAGAATCAAGGAGGAGAACAACTACCACCACCCCCACCCCTCGGAGACTTGGCACAGATAATCCACAACCAGACCCTCATACTGGAAACATTAGCCAACGCCCTCGTTAACCGGCAACCACGAGGGCAGAACATGAATGACAAGCTGACAGCTTTTCTGAGGACTAAGCCGCCCACCTTTGCCGGATCCTGCAACCCGTTGGATGCAGACGACTGGTTGCGAGTGATTCAGAGGAAGCTCGAACCATTCGAATGCCAGGACCGGGACAAAGTTCTTTTAGCAGCCCACCAGCTCACCGGAACAGCATTATCCTGGTGGGAAAACTATTGTGCCGCAGCCGAAGATGCCTCCACCATCACTTGGGAAGAATTCGTAAGGGAATTCCGCCGTTATCACATTCCTTCGGCCACCATGAAGCGCAAGGCGGATGAATTCCGAGCACTGCAGCAAGGAAACATGACGGTGGAGGAGTACACCCACCGGTTCATCGAGTTGGCCCGATATGCCGGAAGAAGTGAGCGACGACGATAAGAAACAAGACATGTTCAAGAAGGGATTAAGCCCAGAACTCCGGACCTTGCTTACTCCTCAGATCTATCCCGACTTCAACTCCCTGATGAACAAAGCTATCCTCACGGAAAGGGCCAAAGCCGAGGAGAGGAAGGATAATAAACGCAAATTCCTGGAAAGTAAGGCCCGCCAACAGGATCGCTATCAAAAGCCGAGGAACTCCAACTACACTGCACCAAGATCTCAGGCCCCGATGCAGTATAGAACTCAGTCTCAAGTGACAGGATCACAGGCCCCGCTTAAGAGCCAGAATACCACGAGGGCCCCGCAGAGCAATACCAGCCAGGTCGCCTCCGACAACAACAATGTTAGGGCCTGTTTCAACTGCCGCGAGATAGGGCATTATATTGCCAATTGCCCTTATGCCAAGAACAAGCCGGCCGCATCAGCCTTCTCCAACTCGGTGAATGGACCCAGACCAGCCCTGACCGGTGCCAACCGTGTACCCGTCCGCAACAATGACAACAGTCAGCAGACGAAGCAGCCCCAGCAGTCGTTTGGACGAGCCCGCGTCAATCACATCGACGCGCAGGAGGCTCAAGAAGCTCAGGGCGTAGTGCTCGGTGAGTACCTAGTTAACTCAGCCCTGGCAACAGTACTATTTGATTCTGGAGCATCGCACTCGTTTATATCCTCAAGCTTTGTGGATAAACACAGAATACCTACAGTACTACTAAAAACACCCCTATTAACCCGGACGCCTGGAGGCGACATCAATTGTCACATAGGTTGTCCACGGGTAAGGATCAATTTAAGTGGGGTAGAATTTCTAGCAGATTTGGTAGTACTTAAATCTGGAGGGATAGACGTGATTCTTGGGATGGACTGGTTAAGCAGACACAATGGTCTCATAGGCTGTACTGACAAAGTGGTATACCTAACAAACCCCGATGGAATACAAGTGACCTGCCATACCCGAGATAGCAAGTTTGACCCAATGGTGTTTAGTGCGGAAGCCAAACCCTTAGAGGGAGTTCCGGTAGTAAACGAATACCCAGATGTTTTTCCCGAAGAACTTCCCGGTATGCCACCAGACAGGGATATAGAATTCGTCATTGACCTGATCCCCGGAACCTCACCCATAGCCAAGAGACCCTATAGGATGGCAGCCTCTGAACTGACGGAATTAAAGAAGCAACTAGAAGAACTACAACGGATCGGCTTCATCAGACCGAGCTCGTCGCCATGGGGAGCCCCAGTCCTATTTGTCAAGAAGAAAGATGGGAGTATGAGATTGTGTGTAGATTACCGGGCACTGAACGAGGTTACCATTAAGAACAAGTACCCCCTCCCCAGGATTGATGACCTTTTCGATCAGCTAAAAGGAGCCAAGTACTTCTCCAAGATCGATCTAAGGTCAAGATATTTTCAGCTCAAGATTAGGGAAAGTGACATCCCTAAGACAGCTTTTGTCACCCGCTACGGGCAGTTTGAGTTCACCGTAATGTCCTTCGGACTAACCAACGCCCCTGCCTATTTTATGAATCTCATGAACAAGATATTCATGGACGAGCTAGATAAGTTTGTCGTAGTCTTTATCGACGACATACTTATCTACCCCAAGAGTATTCAGGAGCATGAGCAACACCTGCGGGTAGTATTGGAAAAGCTGAGGACACATAGGCTATATGCCAAGTTTAGCAAGTGTGAATTCTGGCTGGAAAGAGTGGCTTTCGTTGGCCACATTCTGACCGCGGAAGGCGTAGCAGTGGACCCAGAAAAGGTCGAAGCAGTTTCCAACTGGCAGCGACCGACTAATGTTAGTGAAATCAGAAGTTTTCTTGGACTGGCCGGGTATTATCGGAGGTTTATTGAGGGATTTTCCAAGATAGCCCGACCCATGACGGAACTTCTTAAGAAAGAGAAGAAGTTCGCCTGGATGGAAAATTGTGAAAGAAGTTTTCAAGAACTGAAGCAAAGGTTGACAACCGCCCCAGTACTGACCCTGCCGGACATTCATCGGGACTTTGTCGTTTATTGTGACGCATCCCGACAAGGATTAGGGTGTGTGCTGATGCAAGACGGGAAAGTCGTTGCATATGCTTCCTGCCAACTCCGGACCCATGAGCAGAACTATCCGACCCATGATTTGGAACTTGCAGCCGTAGTGCATGCCCTTAAGATTTGGAGACATTATTTGATTGGAAATAAGTGTGAGATTTACACCGACCATAAGAGTTTGAAATATATTTTCACCCAACCGGATTTGAACCTAAGATAGAGGAGATGGTTGGAGTTGGTTAAGGACTACAATTTAGAAATCCATTACCACCCCGGAAAGGCAAATGTGGTAGCCGATGCCCTAAGCCGGAAGACTTATGGACACAAGGATGACAACCTGCGCGAGGAAATGGCACGATTAAATGTGCACATTGTTCCTCGAGGTTCCAGCCATGTGCTGAGCGTCCAATCAACACTAGAGGATAGAATTAGAGAGGCTCAAAGCTCGGATCAGGAGCTAGTAAAGATCTGCAAACAAACTGGAGAAAATAAAGCACCAGGCTTCAGAGTAGATGAAAAAGGAACGTTATGGTATGAGAATAGAATTTGTGTACCCCAGGATGGAGACTTCCGGCAGATAATCATGGACGAAGCCCACAACTCGGCCTACTCCATCCACCCAGGATCCACCAAAATGTATATGGACATTAAGCAAAAATATTGGTGGAATGGAATGAAGGCGGATATTGCACGATTTGTGGCACATTGTGATACCTGCCAAAGGATCAAGGCCGAACATCAAAAGCCGGCAGGATTATTGCAACCCTTGCCTATCCCGGTCTGGAAATGGGATGACATAGGAATGGACTTCGTAGTAGGCCTACCCAGAACACAGAAGGGACACGATTCCATATGGGTAATAGTGGATCGACTCACTAAATCGGCTCATTTTATACCCGTACGAACCACTTACGGTGGGGAAAAGCTGGCAAAGCTTTATGTGGAAAACATAGTAAAGTTACATGGAGTGCCTAGCAGAATTGTCTCAGATAGAGGAACTCAATTCACCTCTAGGTTTTGGAAAAGCCTACATAAAGCCATGGGCACTAAATTGGATTTCAGCTCCGCATACCACCCACAGACGGATGGTCAAACCGAAAGGGTGAACCAGGTCATGGAAGATATGCTGAGAGCATGTGTCCTGACCTATGGTAATGATTGGGAACAGAGTCTACCTTATGCAGAATTCTCGTACAATAATAGTTACCAAGCCAGCTTGGGCATGTCGCCGTTCGAAGCCCTCTATGGAAGAAGGTGCAAAACTCCCTTGATGTGGTCGGAAGTTGGAGAACGTGCACTAGTAGGACCCGCACTTATAAAGGAAGCAGAAGAGAAGGTAGCAGAGATCCGCGAGAAATTGAAAGCAGCCCAGTCGTGACAAAAGAGCTACGCAGACAAGAAGAGGCGGGAAATAAGTTTCAACCCAGGAGGTTTTGTTTATCTCAAGGTCTCACCCATTCGAGGAACACGAAGGTTTCAAGTACAAGGAAAATTGGCCCCTCGATACATTGGACCGTATCGAGTTCTGAAGAGAGTCGGGGCAGTAGCATACCGACTGGAGCTACCAGAAGAAATGTCGGATATACATCCAGTGTTTCACGTCTCGCAATTAAGGAGATGCTTGAGAGTACCCGAAGGAGAACACGTGCCGGTCGAAACAATAGACCTGCAACCAGATCTGCGATACCAGGAAGTACCGATCAAAATCCTGGACACTGTCACTAGGAGGACAAGAAACTCCAAAGTACGGATATGCAGAGTTCAATGGAGCAGACACGGAGTAGAGGAAGCAACCTGGGAACGCGAGGAGGCCCTAAAGAAGGAATTTCCCCATCTGTTTAAAAGCCAGCCGAATCTCGAGGACGAGATTCATTTAAGTGGGGTAGGTTTGTAACGCCCCAGAAATTTCAAATCTAAACTACGCGTTAGAGAGTTCCGACTAAAAACCTATTCTTCGTAAAACCCTGACCGCTCCGTCACACGCGCGCCGTCACATCCCCGCCCTGTGCCGCTCAGTGCCCGACGTTCCCCACGCGCACTGTCTCGACCCTCGCCACCGCGTCACGTCAACCTCGCGCGACCGCTCCCCGCATTTGGCGCCGGCGTAATCCTTCTCTCGCGCAGCGCGCGAATCCCGCGCGCGCGTGGCCGACCGGCCACGGACGTCGCCGCGACCGGCGCCGACACGCCCCCCCTCTCTCTTTTTCTTTCTCCCATTTCCTCTCTTTTCTTTTCTTTTCCCCAATCTCTTTTCTCTTTCTTTCTTTTTTTCCCTCTTCCCTTTTTCCTGTTTCTTCTTTTCCCCCTTCCTTTCCCCCTTTCTCTCCTCCCCTTCTCCTGCTCCGGAGCGCCGCCGGCCCTGGCTGCACCTCGCCACGCCAGCCACGCCGCCTCTCCTTCCCCCTCGCGCACGCACGCGCCAGCCCCCCCCTGCGTCACGCACGCGCGCGTGCCCGCGCGCGCCGCGCACCCCTGCCGCGCCGCGCGCAAGCCCCTGCCGGTCGTGTCACGACGCGCGCACGCGCGGCGCGTGGCCGGGCGCCGCGCCGCGCCGCCCGTCGCCTGCGCCTCGCCCTGGCCCGCGTCGTACCGCGCGGTTCGCGCACACGCGTGCCCGCCCTCGGAACGCGGCCGCGCCGCCCGTCGTCAAGCCGTACCGCCCGTCCACTGCTCCCACGCACGCGCCCAAGACCGTGCGCCGCGCCGCCCGCCGCTGCCGCGCCCTTCCTCGCCGCTTGCGCCACCTCCTGTGCTTGCACAGCCCCTCCCCACGTGCCACGCTCGGCGCCCTCGCCGCCACGCCACTACGCGACGCGCGCGAAGGGCCAAAGCGCCATTAACGGCGCTCCGCCCCGGCCCCTGTCGCGCCTCGATCTCCACCACCCCGGCCGCCTATAAGAAGGGCCGAGGGGCACCTCCAACACCTCACCACCGCCACCGCCCGCTCAAACCCTCACCTCCCTTGCTCCAGCGCCGCCCCGACGAGCCGCCCTGTGCCGCCGCCCCTGCTCCCGTGGGCAGCCCCCCTCGCCGCAACCCGAGCCAAGGTGAGGCCGGGGATGGGTTCCCCGTGCCCTCCTCCCTCTTTTCCCCCACCCCCGGACCGCCGCCGTGCCCTGGCCGGCCGGGATGGGCCGCCGCCGGCGCCCCACCTCTCCTCCTCTGCTCTGTGCGGGAGGAAGGAGGAAGAAAGGGGTTATTTGCCCAAAACCCCCCCCCTCTCTCCTGTTTTTCCCAAAGAAATTTCCTTAACCACTCCCTTTTGCAAAAGAAGCCCTACCCTTTCCGTTAATTCAAACCAAACCCCTCAATACGCAAACCTAGTTATATTCGACACACTTTAACATACTCAGGGTACCTTTAGGAAATCATAAATAAGTCCTCACTCTTTCTGGATAATTACGAACAAGTCCTTAGACCCCGTTTAACCCCTGAAACCACCTTTAACTCGTCATTTTATGTGCGAAACAACCTCCGATCGACCTGAAACTTTACCACGCCATTTCTAGTAGAGTTCCAGCCATGCCATTAAGAAACCACCCAAAGATATTACCCCTAACTCCGTAATTAAATTATTTCCGATTCAAACTCAACGATGAAAGCTTTTAATTCTTTCGTTTGATTGTGTGTCTGCTTGTTTGCGTCGTAGGACACGGAGTGAACGAGGAAGGTCCCGACTGTGACCAAGCGAACGAGGATCAGTACTGCGACCCCGAACCCGAGGGACAGTGCTTCGACCAGGACCTCCCGCAAGGGTTTGACGATGGCAAGTTCAATTCCGCCCTTTGATGCATGTTTTTGTCCTAGTTTTTATAAACACAACCCAGTGGCCTGTTTTATAAAATTGCATGGTTTTGCGTGCTGAAAACATGGTAGGATAGCCACCCTTGTTTGAGACAACCCTACTTTGACCACCTGTTTTTATAAAGAAAATGTGTGTGTGTGGGAAAGGGTAAAATGTGGTTTTGAAAGACGAGTCGGATGGGATGGATGGCATTTCTGTGTGAATTGCTGTTGGTGTGCTCGTACCTGTGTGGTAGGGCAAGGAAGGGAGATATCCATCCTGTCACCCCTAAGGACCGAGTTGATGTGACATCTCACCTAGCTTCTTGTCGTGCGAACCACTTGACCGTTGTATGGGCAACGACTTAGCATAAATCCCACTAGTTAGCCTGATAGTCATCAGGAGAGCTGAGAGCAACGGTGATCAAGGAGAAGGGATAAGCTCTGTGTGACTTATGCCCTGGTTAAACCTCGGAGGTAGGTCGAATGACCCCTTGATGGATCCCGTGATGGCTAGTCAGGTCTAGCTAAGGTGGGTAATGGCTTTGTTGGGATCTGCACCGGCACTAAGGTGTTTGTGCTGTGGTACCCCACCTGTGGGTAAAGTTGCACACCTCTGCAGAGTTGAAAATCTATTCGAATAGCCGTGCCCACGGTACTGGGCAAGTTACGGTGTGGTCACATAACTAGTGTTTCTCTCTGGGAATGTATGGGCTGGTGTGAGTTGTTTGGAAAATATCCGGCGGTTGTGCCGTGTGCTACAGCGGACGGGGAGTCCGGTAGCAGTCTAAAACTTGGATCCTGTGTGGATCAACCTCGTGTGTTCTTTGGTGCTAGAAAACTCGTCTTGGAAAATTGTTTTTAAACGAACCCTTGCATACAAGTGAGTTTTCCGCAAATGAACCATAACCTACCCTTGGATTGTCCTGTGCATATGATTACTGTTATACCCCCTCCGTGGGTGTGATTGGACTTGCTGAGTACGTTTGTACTCACCCCTTTCTTACTTTTACAGTGGAAGACCCAGACTACGTTCCCGAAGACAACGAGTAGGGTTTCGTCCTGCACCCAGTCTTGCCTGTGGTTGAGGCCACCGTTGGATTCCGCATGGCGCAAGACTCTGATGATCCTCTTTTCGTAGCTAGTATAGTAGTGTGGGTTTTAGTTGTAATCCTCGCGATAGTGGCGCTTCACTGCCCATTACCGCGTAGAGTTGTATGGTGATGTACCATCTGATGTAATAAAAGTGTTATCAGCCTCCTGGGACTGATAAATCAACACTTTTAAGTCTTCCCTGATGGGGGGACGCTTCAATATATATTGTGGTTTTCTGCAGGTACACTAACCACGAATACGAAACTAGGACGGATAGGGTTTATCGACTAGTTAATAGTGAGAGACGTATGTATAATGCCACCGAAACTAACCACGTAAGTCCGAAGATATTCGGCAGTTGTTTCTGGTTTGTGAGGACGAGTAGAACGTGCATGCATAATACACTAATCAACAAAATTGGTGTTTAATTTTGTTGCTTTCCTAAGGATAGGTGACATGTTAGTTATTCTTAGCATGGTTCCAATAGAATCTTTTAGATGGGTATCTTAGGTATCTCTCTGATTTCCAGCCTTTGCTATTATCAGAATCACTTGTCTTGTTCCTGTGGCAGAACCAACCTGAATTATACCGGCTCAAGTACGTGAGTCCATTCCTGAGGGCTCCAACGTGCTTCAAACGGTATAATCCCTTGGCCTGTCGGGTAACGTCCCGATAAACCACCGATACACAGGATCAAATAAGGTTACCTCACACGAAGGTGAGTCCAGAGATACAATCACCATCACAATTTACATAACAGGGAATTACATTACAAGAGTTTATAAAAGTAGTATAAAGTTTCAAACTTAGAGAAAACAATACAAACTATTTAAGCTAAGACCTTTAGCAGCGGAAAACATACGCGATGATCTATAGCACGTTGACAAGACGGATGTCATGCTAAGCCCAGGCACGACATCACTCGGTATCACCAATGTTGGCCGAGGACGGATTCCATTCCACGGACCAAACTTCTGGAAGAGCACAGGGCCATGACAACGAAAGAGTAGGGTCTTCAAAGGCTTTACCTGAAAAACATAAAGCTAGCAAGGCTGAGTATACTAATACTCAGCAAGGCTTACCCGGGATTGGGTATACTTTAGCCCATATCTAGACTTATGAAAGCTTATAATGGTTCTGGGTTTAGTTTCAGCTGAAAAGCAACAAAGAGTAGATCCTTAACTTCAAGTTTTAGCTTTCAGATTCTAGTTAATTATCCATTCTAGGTAAGCACCTATAACTAAGCAGGCATGGTGTAATCTTTGGTCAAACATCATCTTTGATAACCATAATATTGCTCTTGTTACTCTATGTGATAAAGGGATTAAGCAGTCTCAATCTTCGTGAGAGGCGGACGATTCTGAATCGAATTTAACCTTGCAAGGTAAACCTAACTCACACGCTTGGAACACCACAGGGTCATTCCGAAGCAACCGTTTACCTTTCATTCCGACTCGTGGATCAGATCCACCACAAGCGACTGCAGGAACATACGCACACCCAATGTGTGCAGGACATACGTCTGTAGCGCGACTACAAAACCCGTATTCCTGGTTGCCCTTGCAACACGTATTTCCTCAGTCGAACATGAGTAACCAAAAGAAGCAAATCGAGTGGTGGGAGGTATGTCCACTTCTCGGGCCGATTGGCTACTAGGCTTACCGCTTACCATATTTCGCGGCATGTGGTTAGTACTTTCAAATGCTTAACCACCGCTAACACACCCCGCGGCCTTATCCAATTCAACAACACAGACGGGGTATCACCTCAACCATGATACCTCACAAAACTCCCGTCCGGCATCCTTATAGTGATAACAGAAATGTAATCATTACAACTCCTATATCGCGCGAGTGACAGGAAATCACCCGACTTCTACCGGCCCTATTAGCATAGCAGCTAGTCGGACTCAAGTACTAGTATTCATCACATTGGTTCCTAGGAAAATGCAACTAGGGTTTCAAACAATTCCTAAGAACTTAATGCATAGAATACATAAATAGATATAGATTGCAGTATAATTAAAATAGTGGGATATGTCCGGGGCTTGCCTTTACTGGCGGGGCTGGGGTTAGTCAGGTTAATAACGTCCGAACTTTGGTTCGGGCCTTCAGAGAATTCCCTGACGAAGTCCTTAGGATCTTCAGAATAACCTCCTTCTGGTTCCGGGATTAGCTGATAATTTCCGTCAGCGGGAGAGATGAGTCTACATGATATGCAAGATGAAGTTCAATGGATGCACACACTTTCATCTTAATTCATGGTAAAGTTGCAATCCAAAAGCTAACACTCAAGCACTTATGGTATAAGAAACCTAAGTTTTGAATCATAAGCATTGACTCATGATTAAAACATTAGTTTAATTGAAGATAAAAATTAAGCATTCAAGTTTAAATTTAATTCAAATTGAATGTGAACTCTAGATAATTAGGGTTATAAAGTTTTGAAAACTTAAATATAGATCAATTACAGATTTAAAGATTTTGACCAAAAGATTTAATTAGATAAGCTCTACTGAAAAGATTTAGTTGATTGTATTATAAATAAATTGAATTAATCCAAGATAAATATTAAAACATCAATTAGAATTAAATTCAAATTTAGATTTGAATTTAAACTTTTTGAGTAAAGAATGTTATAAGATTTTGAATATTTAAAAATAGATTACTTCATAATTCATGATTAAGAGATCTAATTGATTAAAGTTTAAAAGGTATGCTTAGCAAATTTTTGCTTAAGATAATTCAAGATGGTTATCTTAAAAGAAATTATATTATATTATGAGTTTAGATTTGAAGATTTTATATCACTTTATATGTCCTATAGAAATTTTTATATCAAAAATTATGATCACAAAGTTAACCTTATAGGGTAAAGATTGGAATTACGGATAAGACATTACATTTTTATGTCTTAGATTCAATATAGATTCAAAACTATTTGGTTTCAAGTCAAACTCATTTAATGGAAGTTATAGAGTTCAAAACCTAGTTTCAAACAAAACTGGTTTTGTAATTTTTGGAATTTTCTACAATTCTCTATTGAATTTACAAGTCAAAAATAGCACTCACATGAAATAACAATCATCCATTCACTTCTATTCTAAATACAACACAAACTATCTATTATCACAGCATGGTCACAAAATAAAGATGATAGAATTTGAAATGAAGATTCATATGCAACTGGTTTCACATTTTTTTGAATTTCCTACGATTTGCTAGGAATTTTCAAAGTTCAACACATTAGAAAGGTTGAAAGGGCTGAAAACTTCTGTTTAGACCCTTGGAAAGAATTGAGATTTCGCAATTGGGTCCTCCTGCCATAGATGGCCGGAGCAAGCTCTGTTCCTCTCCTAAATCCGGCGATGGGGTGGTGAATCCTCAAGAGAAAAGGGATGGGGAGCGAGAGGGAACCGCGTCATACTCGTTTGGGGACTCGGCCGGGCTTGGGGAGACCGGGAAGTGGGTCGCCGGCAGGAGCAGTAGGGCGGCGGCGGGGGCGGCGCTGGGAGCAGAGCTCCGGCGAGGGAGAGGCGCAATGGAGTGGGGGATTAGCATCAGGAGACCTCAGGGCAGCTACTTATAGGGAAAGAAGGGGAAGGGAGGGACGCACGGCCGGGGAACGACGGCGGCGTGGAGGAGCAGTACACCGGCGGCTCGGGTAGGCGATGGGGAATGCGTGGCGGCACGGAATTGGACGGGGAAGGCAGGGGATAAGGACGGGGAGAGGATGAGGCGGCGCCTGAGATGGAGAGGGGGCGAGGGGGGCTGCTCTGACAGCCGGAAATAAAGAAGGACGGCGGCGGCGTGCTGATACAGAGAAACAGAGGGAGCAGCCAGAGGTAGAAGATGAGTGGGAGAGCGCCAAGGACCTGTTTGTAATTTGCAAAAACTTCAAGGGCCTGAAAGTAAAACTAAATTTCCCACTGATACAGGGCTCAAATGGAGAAATGACCAAAATGAAAGTTGTACAACTTTTCAAGCTCTACAACTTTGCTTTAGGGTTTGATTTCAAAAACTCAAAGTATGCATCTTTATTTTGAAACTTTGGTCAAATTTTAAGTTTTATAAGATTTTATCCTTGCTACCTATTTACACACATAATTTTGGGCCTTAATGCAAGTTTTCAGAACTGTCATGATTACTTGCATTCTTATAATTTGGCCCTTAGTAACTTTTGAAAATTACTTTTGTAACTCATGCATTTTACACAAAAGGACTCATATTTTTATAAAATTACACATAGGGTCTTATTGCTACAATTACATCCAACCTTATACAAATCAACACATGCATTACATTTCATACATATTATGGTACAATTTGACACCTAGGGTGTCACAGCCCTCCCCCCTAAAAAGAATCTCGTCCCGAGATTCGAAGGCGGAAAGAATCAAACGATTAAGTTTGGGGATTGGCTTGAAGGAAGTTTGGGAAATTTTGTTGAAGATAAGATTCTGTTTCCCAGGTTGCTTCTTCTTCGGTGTGGTGATTCCATAAGATCTTGTACATTTTAACTGTCTTTCTTCTGGTGGCTCTTTCCTTGGTATCCAAAATTTGAATAGGTTGTTCGGTGTAAGACAGATCAGGTTCAATCTCAATGGCGGTGGTTTCAATGACCTCTGTAGGTACTTTAATACACTCCTTGAGTTGAGAGACATGGAAAACATCGTGAATGGCAGCCAATTGAGATGGAAGGCGAATCTTGTAAGCCACTGGGCCACAAACTTTAAGAATCTCAAAGGGTCCAACATACCGTGGTGCTAATTTTCCTTTTGTGCCGAAACGTTGGACACCTTTGGTAGGAGAGACTCGGAGATAAACAAAATCTCCTACTTGGAACTGCAAAGGTTTTCTTCTTTTATCTGCATAGCTTTTCTGTCTAGACTGAGCAGTTTTAAGATTGGCTTGAATAACCTTGACCTTATCTTCGGCTTCTATAACCAAATCAGGTCCGTAGATGTGGCGTTCACCGGTCTGAGACCAATTCAAAGGAGTTCGACCTCTGCGACCGTATAACGCCTCAAATGGAGCCATCCGTAGACTAGATTGATAGCTATTGTTGTAAGAGAACTCGGCCAAGGCAAGACATTTGTCCCAGCTTGTACCATAATGTATAACACAAGCTCGGAGCATGTCTTCCAGTATTTGATTGACTCGCTCAGTCTGTCCATCAGTCTGGGGATGATATGCAGAGCTTCGAATCAGTTTAGTTCCAAGAGCAGACTGCAGCTGTTCCCAGAAGCGTGCAATGAATTGGGGTCCTCGATCAGAAATAATGGTCTTAGGGATACCATGCAACCGAACAATTTGATCTAGATAGACTTCGGCATACTTCTTAGTGGTGTAGATAGTACGCACGGGAATAAAATGAGCAGTTTTAGTAAGTCTATCTATAATTACCCATATGGAGTCATGCTTCTGAGGGGTATTGGGAAGACCCACAATGAAATCCATACTGATATCTTCCCATTTCCACGACGGAATGGGTAATGGCTGAAGTGTACCAGATGCTTTGAGATGACTGGCTTTAACTCTCTGGCACGTATCGCATTCGGATACATATTTGGCAATTTCTCTTTTCATTCTGGTCCACCAAAAATTTTGTCGAAGATCTTGATACATTTTGGTACTACCAGGATGAATAGAGAACTTGGATAGATGTGCCTCATCAAGGATTTGCTTGCGAAGCTGATGATCTTTAGGTACAACAATTCGATTGTTGAACCATAAGGTTCCTTGGTGATCAGTGTGAAAACACTTATATTTAACTTCTCCCTGCGATAACTTTGACTTGATAATTTTGATACCCTCATTATGTAGTTGAGATTTGATGATTTTATCTCGAAGGGTATTCTCAATGGATAAGTGATTCAGACTACCTTGAGGAATGATTTCTAAATTGAGTTTCCTCATCTGATTGTAGAGAGTGTCACTGATAGCCTCAACGGATAAGCAATGACATCGTGCCTTGCGGCTAAGTGCATCTGCAACCACATTGGCTTTGCCAGGATGATAATGTACCTCAAGATCGTAGTCTTTAATCAATTCTAACCAACGCCTTTGCCTCATATTTAAGTCAGCTTGAGTGAAGATATACTTGAGGCTCTTATGGTCAGTGTAGATGTTACACTTAGCACCCATAAGATGATGTCTCCAGATCTTGAGAGCATGAATAACCGCTGCCAATTCGAGATCATGAGTTGGATAATTTTGCTCATGATTTCGAAGTGCTCTCGATGCGTAAGCGATGACTCGGTTGTTTTGCATAAGAACACAACCAAGGCCAGTTCTAGAGGCATCGCAATAGACATCAAAAGGCTGAGTATTATCCGGCTGAGCTAGTACTGGGGCAGTTGTCAAAAGTCTTCTCAAAGTGTGGAATGCTTCATCACACTTAGTATCCCAGCAGAACTTAACTTCTTTCTTCAGTAGCTCAGTCATTGGTTTAGCTATCTTGGAGAAGTCTGGAATGAATCGGCGATAATATCCTGCCAATCCAAGGAAACTCCGAATTTGATGGACTGAAGTTGGAGGTTTCCAATCCATAACTTCTTGGACTTTAGTTGGATCAACCGATATGCCTTCACTGGAGATAGTGTGTCCCAAAAATTTCACACTATCTAGCCAAAATTCACATTTCGAGAATTTGGCATAAAGGCGATGATCACGTAGTCGTTGAAGCACGACATGTAGATGATTAACATGGTCTTCTTTAGTCTTGGAATATATCAGAATATCGTCGATGAAGACCACGACGAATTTGTCAAGTTCCGGCATAAAGACTGAATTCATAAGATACATGAAATATGCCGGTGCATTGGTGAGCCCAAATGACATAACCAGATATTCATAAAGTCCATATCTGGTTGAGAAGGCCGTTTTTGGAATATCACAAGGCCTAATCTTGATCTGATGATAACCAGAGCGTAAGTCAATTTTTGAGAAGACCTTAGCTCCAGCTAACTGATCAAATAATATGTCAATGCGGGGAAGAGGGTACTTATTTTTAATGGTGACCGCATTGAGTGGACGATAATCAACACATAGCCTTAGGCTATTGTCCTTCTTTTTGACGAAGAGAGCAGGGCAACCCCAAGGTGACGCACTTGGGCGTATGAAACCTTTATCAAGAAGATCTTGGAGTTGAATCTTTAGCTCGGCCAATTCATTTGGAGGCATGCGATATGGCCTCTTCGAGATAGGAGCTGTGCCTGGTTGGAGTTCAATAATAAACTCAATATCTCTGTCAGGTGGCACTCCAGGCAAGTCGTCTGGAAATACATCGGAATATTCACAGACTACTGGGATATCTTTTACTTTAACGTCTGTGATAGCATAAGTGCAAGAGTACAAATACTCTTGCTGAGGCAGATAGAGGATAATAGCTTCTTGATGTGGTGAGTTAATCTCAATAACTCGGGATGAGATGTCTAATAGCACTCCATGTTCTGTCATCCAATTTGTCCCGAGTATCACATCAATACCCTCTAGATTTAGCAGTACTAAATCAGTCTTGATTAGTTTACTGCCGAACTGAATTGGCACACTTTTAACCATTTGGTTAGTAGTAATTTTTCCTCCAGGGGTAGAAATCATATATGACCCCTTAGTAGAGCAAAGATCAAGTCCTATTCGGGTACCGCAGTTGTTACTGATGAAACTATGAGTTGCTCCAGAATCGAATAATGTAACAACTGGTTTATGGTGTATAAAGAATGTACCCGACATAATAGGAGCTCCATCCGGAAGTTCTGCAAGGGTAGTGAAATTAATTTGTCCTTGCCGGATTTGCATCATCGGCCTCTTACCCTTGTTCCAATCATTCCGACCTTGATTAGATCTCTTGAGTTGCGGACAATTTCTAAAGAGATGATCCGCATTTCCACACTTTAAACAGCAATGAGGGTTGCTTTTCTGTCGAGCTTGTTGAATATTCGGCCGTGGGCCAAATTGTTGTGGTTGTTGTAGGAGTACAGGAGGTTGACACTCTTCTTGTTGTTGAGGCGGCCTAAGAACCAGTCTGCCAATCGGAACGTCTCGCTGTGGCGCTTCAAGCAATATATTCTGATCAACTTGATACCACGAGGGTTGAACACTCGTGGATCCAGTGGAAATCTTTCGCTTCTTTTCGGCACGGTGTGCCGTAATGCAATCCTCCTGAGTCAGTGCCATGTTGACCAACTCGCTAAAAGTATTTGCCTTGACAAGGTTCAGATGCTCTTTAAGCTTAGTATCCAAACCTCGACGAAAACGATCTTGCTTCTTGGCATCATTATCAGCATGGTAGCCCGCGTACTGACACAGGTGATTAAAAGCCTGTGCATACTGCAGTACAGTTCGGGTGCCTTGAGTAAGTGCCAAGAACTCATTCAGTTTCCGCTCCACCAGCCCTTCAGGTATATGATGTGCCCTGAAGGCATTACGGAATTCTTCCCAGGAGATAACATGACCATCAGTTTGCATAGCACAATGATTATCCCACCAGATACGGGCAGCTCCGTGCAATTGTTGGGCAACAAAATAAGCCTTGTTGGAATCCGCACATGGAATCGTAAGAAGAGCAAACTTAGATTCAATGGTGCGGAGCCAAGCATCGGCATCCAAGGGCTCCTCCGCTTTGCTGAACAGCGGGGGCTGAGTACTGAGGAAATCTTGATAAGTTGCCACCTGAGGTTCATCACGACCTCGTGACTGCTGGTGTTGTTGTTTCGTTTGTGCTTGTACCAATAGGTTAAGAAGTTCGGTTTGCCGAGCCATAGCCTCAGCTAGATGTGAAAGTGATGGGGATGGTGGTTGGGAATTGCTGGATTGATCTGCCCGGAAACCTTCCGGGGTTCCACGTGTAGCTCCAACCATCTGAAACAAGAATTCAGATGATAGAATTTATTTACCCTGCTAAAGACTTACAAGGTAAATAGGACAAGATAACTGATTTTGATATAGCAAGAGCTGGAAAGCAGGAAGATACTTAAGAGACTTAACCAACACTACCACAAGAATCCTGCTAACCACACCAAAGATCAACATTCTACCACACATCCTTAGAAAAACTAAAACACACACTATATGATGTTGAATTATGCATGCACGTTCTACTCGTCCTCACAAACCAAAAACAATTGCCGAATATCTTCGGACTTACGTGGTTAGTTTCGGTGGCATAATACATACGTCTCTCACTATTAACTAGTCGATAAACCCTATCCGTCCTAGTTTCGTATTCGTGGTTAGCGTACCTGCAGAAAACCACAATATATAACCAATGAACCTTTCATGCCAGCATGTCATGAAAGCGTCCCCAATCATTACTATTCACTATAGAAACAGCATCTGTACAATTACCGCCGTACAGACAACGTTAACATACGTTATCGAGATAACGTATTCACGGGGGGTACCGCAAAATGCGGGGATATGAACAGCGATCGCCATATCCTGCGCCGAACCATATACTCCCAATGTAGTCAATCGAGATTGGTACATTGGCAGCATCTCAAGTAGGCCACTGCTTGAGAAACAGCGTTCGGTTCGCATCACCGACGGGAAGGCCAAGCTCCCTCAGTTGGCTGAGGATCCTTACCTTCTTACCTCCGTTCGTAGGTGTCGTTACAGAATGTAAGGTTGGGTTGTGCAAAAATTTAAGTTTTGACAGAAACGTAATGCTGGTAGTTAAAGTTATATATACATATATTATAGCCACCTCTATTTTCTTTATAAGCATTACCCTAGGGCTTTACGTACTAAGCATAATCCTTAACGAACCCAACGTAGTTTTGCCAAATACTTTGTTGGTCAAACTTTTATACTGAAAGCATTTTTAAGGTAAAATGTAGCTCCAGGGTAACCTTATAGCTCTGATACCAGCTGTGGCAGAACCAACCTGAATTATACCGGCTCAAGTACGTGAGTCCATTCCTGAGGGCTCCAACGTGCTTCAAACGGTATAATCCCTTGGCCTGTCGGGTAACGTCCCGATAAACCACCGATACACAGGATCAAATAAGGTTACCTCACACGAAGGTGAGTCCAGAGATACAATCACCATCACAATTTACATAACAGGGAATTACATTACAAGAGTTTATAAAAGTAGTATAAAGTTTCAAACTTAGAGAAAACAATACAAACTATTTAAGCTAAGACCTTTAGCAGCGGAAAACATACGCGATGATCTATAGCACGTTGACAAGACGGATGTCATGCTAAGCCCAGGCACAACATCACTCGGTATCACCAATGTTGGCCGAGGACGGATTCCATTCCACGGACCAAACTTCTGGAAGAGCACAGGGCCATGACAACGAAAGAGTAGGGTCTTCAAAGGCTTTACCTGAAAAACATAAAGCTAGCAAGGCTGAGTATACTAATACTCAGCAAGGCTTACCCGGGATTGGGTATACTTTAGCCCATATCTAGACTTATGAAAGCTTATAATGGTTCTGGGTTTAGTTTCAGCTGAAAAGCAACAAAGAGTAGATCCTTAACTTCAAGTTTTAGCTTTCAGATTCTAGTTAATTATCCATTCTAGGTAAGCACCTATAACTAAGCAGGCATGGTGTAATCTTTGGTCAAACATCATCTTTGATAACCATAATATTGCTCTTGTTACTCTATGTGATAAAGGGATTAAGCAGTCTCAATCTTCGTGAGAGGCGGACGATTCTGAATCGAATTTAACCTTGCAAGGTAAACCTAACTCACACGCTTGGAACACCACAGGGTCATTCCGAAGCAACCGTTTACCTTTCATTCCGACTCGTGGATCAGATCCACCACAAGCGACTGCAGGAACATACGCACACCCAATGTGTGCAGGACATACGTCTGTAGCGCGACTACAAAACCCGTATTCCTGGTTGCCCTTGCAACACGTATTTCCTCAGTCGAACATGAGTAACCAAAAGAAGCAAATCGAGTGGTGGGAGGTATGTCCACTTCTCGGGCCGATTGGCTACTAGGCTTACCGCTTACCATATTTCGCGGCATGTGGTTAGTACTTTCAAATGCTTAACCACCGCTAACACACCCCGCGGCCTTATCCAATTCAACAACACAGACGGGGTATCACCTCAACCATGATACCTCACAAAACTCCCGTCCGGCATCCTTATAGTGATAACAGAAATGTAATCATTACAACTCCTATATCGCGCGAGTGACAGGAAATCACCCGACTTCTACCGGCCCTATTAGCATAGCAGCTAGTCGGACTCAAGTACTAGTATTCATCACATTGGTTCCTAGGAAAATGCAACTAGGGTTTCAAACAATTCCTAAGAACTTAATGCATAGAATACATAAATAGATATAGATTGCAGTATAATTAAAATAGTGGGATATGTCCGGGGCTTGCCTTTACTGGCGGGGCTGGGGTTAGTCAGGTTAATAACGTCCGAACTTTGGTTCGGGCCTTCAGAGAATTCCCTGACGAAGTCCTTAGGATCTTCAGAATAACCTCCTTCTGGTTCCGGGATTAGCTGATAATTTCCGTCAGCGGGAGAGATGAGTCTACATGATATGCAAGATGAAGTTCAATGGATGCACACACTTTCATCTTAATTCATGGTAAAGTTGCAATCCAAAAGCTAACACTCAAGCACTTATGGTATAAGAAACCTAAGTTTTGAATCATAAGCATTGACTCATGATTAAAACATTAGTTTAATTGAAGATAAAAATTAAGCATTCAAGTTTAAATTTAATTCAAATTGAATGTGAACTCTAGATAATTAGGGTTATAAAGTTTTGAAAACTTAAATATAGATCAATTACAGATTTAAAGATTTTGACCAAAAGATTTAATTAGATAAGCTCTACTGAAAAGATTTAGTTGATTGTATTATAAATAAATTGAATTAATCCAAGATAAATATTAAAACATCAATTAGAATTAAATTCAAATTTAGATTTGAATTTAAACTTTTTGAGTAAAGAATGTTATAAGATTTTGAATATTTAAAAATAGATTACTTCATAATTCATGATTAAGAGATCTAATTGATTAAAGTTTAAAAGGTATGCTTAGCAAATTTTTGCTTAAGATAATTCAAGATGGTTATCTTAAAAGAAATTATATTATATTATGAGTTTAGATTTGAAGATTTTATATCACTTTATATGTCCTATAGAAATTTTTATATCAAAAATTATGATCACAAAGTTAACCTTATAGGGTAAAGATTGGAATTACGGATAAGACATTACATTTTTATGTCTTAGATTCAATATAGATTCAAAACTATTTGGTTTCAAGTCAAACTCATTTAATGGAAGTTATAGAGTTCAAAACCTAGTTTCAAACAAAACTGGTTTTGTAATTTTTGGAATTTTCTACAATTCTCTATTGAATTTACAAGTCAAAAATAGCACTCACATGAAATAACAATCATCCATTCACTTCTATTCTAAATACAACACAAACTATCTATTATCACAGCATGGTCACAAAATAAAGATGATAGAATTTGAAATGAAGATTCATATGCAACTGGTTTCACATTTTTTTGAATTTCCTACGATTTGCTAGGAATTTTCAAAGTTCAACACATTAGAAAGGTTGAAAGGGCTGAAAACTTCTGTTTAGACCCTTGGAAAGAATTGAGATTTCGCAATTGGGTCCTCCTGCCATAGATGGCCGGAGCAAGCTCTGTTCCTCTCCTAAATCCGGCGATGGGGTGGTGAATCCTCAAGAGAAAAGGGATGGGGAGCGAGAGGGAACCGCGTCATACTCGTTTGGGGACTCGGCCGGGCTTGGGGAGACCGGGAAGTGGGTCGCCGGCAGGAGCAGTAGGGCGGCGGCGGGGGCGGCGCTGGGAGCAGAGCTCCGGCGAGGGAGAGGCGCAATGGAGTGGGGGATTAGCATCAGGAGACCTCAGGGCAGCTACTTATAGGGAAAGAAGGGGAAGGGAGGGACGCACGGCCGGGGAACGACGGCGGCGTGGAGGAGCAGTACACCGTCGGCTCGGGTAGGCGATGGGGAATGCGTGGCGGCACGGAATTGGACGGGGAAGGCAGGGGATAAGGACGGGGAGAGGATGAGGCGGCGCCTGAGATGGAGAGGGGGCGAGGGGGGCTGCTCTGACAGCCGGAAATAAAGAAGGACGGCGGCGGCGTGCTGATACAGAGAAACAGAGGGAGCAGCCAGAGGTAGAAGATGAGTGGGAGAGCGCCAAGGACCTGTTTGTAATTTGCAAAAACTTCAAGGGCCTGAAAGTAAAACTAAATTTCCCACTGATACAGGGCTCAAATGGAGAAATGACCAAAATGAAAGTTGTACAACTTTTCAAGCTCTACAACTTTGCTTTAGGGTTTGATTTCAAAAACTCAAAGTATGCATCTTTATTTTGAAACTTTGGTCAAATTTTAAGTTTTATAAGATTTTATCCTTGCTACCTATTTACACACATAATTTTGGGCCTTAATGCAAGTTTTCAGAACTGTCATGATTACTTGCATTCTTATAATTTGGCCCTTAGTAACTTTTGAAAATTACTTTTGTAACTCATGCATTTTACACAAAAGGACTCATATTTTTATAAAATTACACATAGGGTCTTATTGCTACAATTACATCCAACCTTATACAAATCAACACATGCATTACATTTCATACATATTATGGTACAATTTGACACCTAGGGTGTCACAGCTCCATTTACCTTGTAAGTTCTTAGCAGGGTAAATGAATCTCATTATCCGAATCCTTGTTTCAGATGGTTGGAGCCACACGTGGAATCCCGGAAGGTTTCCGGGCAGATCAATCCAGCAATTCCCAACAACCATCCCTATCACTTTCACATCTAGCCGAGGCTATGGCTCGGCAAACTGAACTTCTCAATCTATTGGTACAAGTCCAGCAGAATCAACAACACCAGCAGTCGCGATGTCATGATGAACCCCTGGTAGCAACCTACCAAGATTTCCTCAGTACCCAACCCCCGCTGTTCAGCAAAGCGGAGGAGCCTTTGGATGCCGATGCTTGGCTCCGTACCATTGAATCTAAGTTTACTCTTCTTACGATCCCCTGTGCGGAATCCAGCAAAGCTCACTTCGCTGCACAACAATTACACGGAGCTGCCCGTATTTGGTGGGATAGTTATTATGCTATGCAAACTGATGGCCATGATATCTCCTGGGAAGAATTCCGGAATGCATTCAGGACACATCATATACCTGAAGGGCTGATGGAACGGAAACTAAATGAGTTCTTGTCACTGACTCAAGGCACCCGCACTGTATTACAGTATGCACAGGCTTTTAATCACCTGTGTCAGTATGCGGGCTATCATGCTGATAATGACGCCAAGAAGCAAGATTGTTTTCGTCGAGGTTTGAATACTAAGCTCAAAGAACATCTGAATCTTATTAAGGCAAATACCTTCAGTGAGCTGGTCAACATGGCATTAACTCAAGAGGATTGTATTACGGCACACCATGCCGAAAAGAAGCGAAGGATCTCCGCTGGACCTGCAAGCATTTAACCCCCGCAGTATCAGTTGATTCCGAATGTAGCGCCTAGAGCGCCACAGCAAAATACCCTGATCGGCAAACTTGTTTTCAGGCCGTCTCAACAGCAAGGAGCGTATCAACCTCCTGTATCTCGGCAACAACCACAACAATTTGGTACACGGTCAAATGCTCAACAAGTTCAGCAGAAAAGCAGCACGTATTGCTGTTTAAATTGCGGAAGTGCGGATCATTTTATCAGAAATTGTCCGCAACCCAAGAAATCTAATAAAGGGCAAATTTCCAGTCAGAATAACCAGAATAAGGGCAAGAGGCCAATGATGCAAGTCCGACAAGGGCAAATTAATTTCACCACCCTTGCAGAACTTCCGGATGGAGCTCCTATCATGTCGGGTACATTCTCAATACACCACAAACCAGTTGTTACATTATTCGATTCAGGAGCAACTCATAGTTTCATCAGTAACAACTGCGGTACCCGAATAGGACTTGATCTTTGTCCTACTAAAGGGGCATATATAATTTCTACCCCCGGAGGAAGGATTACTTCTAACCAAATGGTTAAAAGTGTGCCAATTCAGTTAGGAAGTAAAATAATCAAAACTGATTTGGTCCTGCTAAATTTAGAAGGTATTGATGTTATACTCGGAACAAATTGGATGACAGAACATGGAGTACTATTGGACATCTCTTCCCGAGTTATTGAGATTAACTCACCACATCAAGAAGGTATTGTCCTCTATCTGCCTCAGCAAGAGTATTTGCACTCTTGTACTTATGTCATCACAGACGTCAAAGTAAAAGATATTCCGGTAGTTTGTGAGCATCCCGATGTCTTTCCAGATGATTTGCCTGGAATGCCACCAGATAGAGACATCGAGTTCATTATTGAGCTTCAACCTGGCACTGCTCCTATTTCAAAAAGGCCATATCGTATGCCTCCAAATGAATTGGCCGAGCTAAAGATTCAACTCCAAGATCTTCTTGATAAAGGTTTCATACGCCCAAGTGCGTCACCTTGGGGTTGTCCCGCTCTCTTCGTTAAAAAGAAGGACAATAGCCTAAGGCTATGTGTTGATTATCGTCCACTCAATGCGGTTACCATCAAAAACAAGTATCCTCTTCCCCGCATTGACATCCTGTTCGATCAGCTAGCTGGAGCAAAGGTATTCTCCAAAATTGACTTACGCTCTGGTTACCATCAGATTAAAATCAGGCCTTGTGATATTCCAAAAACGGCCTTCTCAACCAGATATGGACTTTATGAATATCTGGTTATGTCGTTTGGGCTCACCAACGCACCGGCATATTTCATGTATCTCATGAATTCAGTCTTTATGCCGGAACTTGACAAATTCGTCGTGGTCTTCATTGATGATATTCTGATATATTCCAAGACTAAAGAAGACCATGCTAATCACTTACGTGTCGTGCTTCAACGACTGCGTGATCATCGCCTTTATGCCAAATTCTCGAAATGTGAATTCTGGCTGGATAGTGTGAAATTTTTGGGACATACTATATCTAGAGAAGGCATATCAGTTGATCCAACTAAAGTCCAAGAGGTTATGGACTGGAAACCTCCAATTTCAGTCCATCAAATTCGAAGTTTCCTTGGATTGGCAGGGTATTATCGCCGATTCATTCCAGACTTCTCCAAGATAGCCAAACCTATGACTGAGCTACTTAAGAAAGAAGTTAAGTTCCGCTGGGATAATAAGTGTGATGAAGCATTCCATACTTTGAGAAGACTTCTGACAACTGCCCCAGTACTAGCTCAGCCAGATAATACTCAGCCTTTTGATGTCTACTGTGATGCCTCTGGAACTGGCCTTGGTTGTGTTCTTATGCAAAACAACCGGGTCATTGCTTATGCATCCAGAGCACTTCGAAATCATGAGCAAAATTATCCAACTCATGATCTTGAATTGGCAGCAGTTATTCATGCTCTCAAGATCTGGAGACATCATCTTATGGGTGCTAAGTGTAACATCTACACTGACCATAAGAGCCTCAAGTATATCTTCACTCAAGCTGACTTAAATATGAGGCAAAGGCGTTGGCTAGAACTGATTAAAGACTACGATCTTGAGGTACATTACCATCCTGGCAAGGCCAATGTGGTTGCAGATGCTCTTAGCCGCAAGGCACGTTGTCACTGTTTGTCCATAGCAATCATCAGTGACACTCTCTGCAATCAGATGAGGAAACTCAATTTAGAAATCATTCCTCAAGGTAGTCTGAACCTGCTATCGATCGAGTCTACTCTCCGAGATAAAATCATCATGTCACAGTTACATAATGAGGGTATCAACAATATCAAGCTAAAGCTATCACAGGGAGAAGCTAAATATAAGTGTTTTCGCACCGATCATCAAGGAGTCCTGTGGTTCAACAATCGAATTGTTGTACCTAAAGACCCTCAACTTCGCAAACAAATCCTTGATGAAGCACATCTATCTAAATTCTCTATTCATCCTGGTAGTACCAAAATGTATCAAGATCTTCGACAGAATTTTTGGTGGACCAGAATGAAAAGAGAAATTGCCAAGTATGTATCCGAGTGTGATACGTGCCAGAGAGTTAAAGCCAGTCATCTCAAGGCATCTGGTACACTTCAACCATTACCCATTCCGACATGGAAATGGGAAGACATTAGTATGGATTTCATTGTTGGTCTTCCCAATACATCTCAAAAGCATGACTCCATATGGGTAATCATTGATAGACTTACCAAAACGGCTCATTTTCTTCCCGTGCATACCACTTACTTAGCTAAGAAATATGCCGAAGTCTATCTGGATCAAATTGTTCGGTTGCATGGTATCCCTAAGACCATTATTTCTGATCGAGGGCCTCAATTCATTGCACGCTTCTGGGAACAGTTGCAGTCTGCTCTTGGAACTAAACTGATTCGAAGCTCTGCATATCATCCCCAAACTGATGGACAGACTGAGCGAGTCAACCAAATACTAGAAGACATGCTCCGAGCTTATGTTATACATTATGGTACAAGCTGGGACAAATGTCTTGCCTTGGCCGAATTCTCTTACAACAACAGCTATCAATCTAGTCTTCAGATGGCTCCATTTGAAGCATTATACGGTCGCAGATGTCGAACTCCTCTGAATTGGTCTCAGACCGGTGAACGCAAAATCTTCGGACCCGATCTGGTTGTAGAAGCCGAAAATAAGGTCAAGGTTATTCAAGCCAATCTCAAAACAGCTCAGTCCAGACAGAAAAGCTATGCAGATAAAAGAAGGAAACCTTTACAATTCCAAGTAGGAGATTTTGTTTATCTCCGAGTATCTCCTACCAAGGGTGTTCAACGTTTTGGCGTAAAAGGGAAATTAGCACCACGGTATGTCGGACCCTTTGAGATTCTTAAGGTCTGTGGTCCCGTGGCTTACAAAATCCGCCTTCCATCTCAATTGGCTGCCATTCACGATGTTTTCCATGTCTCTCAACTCAAGAAATGTATCAAGGTACCTACGGAAATTATCGAAACCACTGCCATTGAGATTGAACCCGATCTATCCTACACCGAGCAACCTATTCAAATCTTGGATACTAAGGAGAGAGTCACCAGAAGAAAGACGATTAAGATGTACAAGATTTTATGGGATCACCACACTGAAGAAGAAGCAACTTGGGAAACAGAATCTTATCTTCAACAAAATTTCCCAAACTTCCTTCAAGCCAATCCCCAAACCTAATCGTCTGATTCTTTTTACCTTCGAATCTCGGGACGAGATTCTTTTTAGGGGGGAGGGCTGTGACACCCTAGGTGTCAATTTGTATCACATTAGGTATGAAATGTAATGCATGTGTTGATTTGTATAAGGTTGGATGTATTTGTAGAAATAAGACCCTATGTGTAATTTTATGAAAATACGAGTCCTTTTGTGCAAAATGCATGAGTTACAAAAGTAATTTTCAAAAGTTACTAGAGGCCAAATTATAAGAATGCAAGTAATCATGGTAGTTCTGAAAACTTGCACCTAGGCCCAAGTTGTGTGTAAAATATGTAACAAGGACAAATCTTTATAAAATTTAAAGTTTGTTCCAAGTTTCAAAATAAAGTTGCATACTTCAAGTTTTTGAAGTCAAACCCTAAATCAAAGTTGTAGAGCTTGAAAAGTTTTACAACTTTCATTTTGAACACTTTTCCTTTTGAGCCCTAACTTAAAAGTTATCGCTGGTTTACAGACAGGTCCCTGGAATTTTGGAAAATCACAATTTGGTCCAGTCGTCCCCAACCTTTCTTCTTCCTCTGGTTAATCTTCTCTGCTCCCTTGTTTTCACTGTTTCGGCGCCGCAATTTCTTGAAATTCAAGCCGGCAGTGCAGCCCCCCTTCCCCCCCCTCTCTCCTAGGCGTCGCCCTAGGCCTGCCCCTTGCCCTAGCCCGCCTCCGTGGCCTTTCCTCGCGCCCCTACGTGTCTGCCGCTGCCGCCCGAGCTGTACGTGGCCGACCTCCCCACACCACCTCCCTCCAGTGCGCCTCCTGTCCATCCCTGCCGCGGCCCTCTCCACCCCGAGCTGCTTCGCCACAGAGGACCGCCTCCACTAGAAATTCCCCATCTCCTGACGCCCTCAATTCCTCCTCTCGTTCTGTTCGTTGCCGCTCCCCTTGCGCCAGACCGCCATCTCCTCCCTGCTGTGCGCCGCCCCTCTGTTTCAGGCCGCTCCAACCCTCGCCTTCGGGTCCCTGCACCGCCCCTGCCCTTCCCCAGGATAGAACCGCACCGCCGTCTTGCCCTCCCCGGCCGGAGCAGTCTGCTCCACGGAGCTCCACCTCCCCACCGCCGAGGACTCTCTTTTGGCCCTCCTGCTCACCTTGCGACCCCCAAAATGGGCTCCTGGTGTGCTGCTCGACTTCCCCCGGCGACCATCTGGTGAGGTGCCTCCCTGAGCTCTTTTCCCTGTACAAGATTTCCATCTACCCCCATGGAATCGACCCCAGCGCCTCCTCTGTTTTGTTGCAGGTGAGGGACCTCGTGCAGCAATTAAGGCAAACTCAGGGGGTTTTCTACGAAGTCTAGACCCATGGGAATAGTAGAGTTTGAGGACCTCTGTGTAAGGGTAATCGTTATTTCATGTGAAGTGATGCTGCTGACTTGTAAAATCAATAGAAAATAGTAGGAAATTCAAAAAAATGTGAAACCAGTTGGATTTGAATCCTCATTTCAAAATCTATCACTTTTGTTTTATGACCATGTTATGAAAATAGATACTTTGTGCTGTATTTAATATAAAAGTAAATGGGTGCTTGTTATTTCATGTGAGTGGTATTTTTGGCTTGTAAATTCAATAGAAAATTGTAGAAAATTCCAAAAATTGCAAAACCAGTTTTGTTTGAAACTAGGTTTTGAACTTTATAACTTCTATTAAGTAACTTTGATATGAAACAAAATATTTTTTAATCTATGTTAAATCTAAGACATGGAAGTATAATATCCTATCCATAGTTCCAATTTTGTTTCAACATGTTAACTTTGTGACCATGATTTTTAATATACAATAACAATCTCCATAAATTAAGTATGAAGTACTGTGGACTTTTCAAACCTAATCTTGATTTATAATTTAATTCATATAAGTTGATCAATTCAATTCGTTTTATATGAAAATTAGCTAAGTCTATTTAGTAAAACCTATCTAATTAGATCTTTTAGTCAAAATCTTTTAAGTATGCAATAAAACTGTGTTTAAGTTTTCAAAACTTTATAACCCTAATTATCTAGGGTTTACATTCAATTTTAAATTTAAATTTAAATATTTTAATTCTTGTTTCCAATTAAATTAATGCTTTAGTCATGAGTTAATGCTTACGATTCAAGGCTTAGATTCCTTTTTATACCATGAGTTCTTGAGTGTTAGCTTTTGGATTGCAACTTTACCGTGAATTGAGATGAAAGTGTGTGCATCCATTGAACTCCATCTTGCATATCATGTAGACTCGACTACTCTCGCCAACGGAAATTACCAGCTAATCCCGGAACAAGAAGGAGGTTGTTCTCAAGACCCTAAGGACTTCGTCAGGGAATTCTCGGAAGGCGACCGGTAGAAGACGGGTGATTTCCTGTCACTCGCGCGATATAGGAGTTGTAATGTTTACATTCCTGTAATCACTATAAGGATGACGGACGGGAGATTTATGAGGTATCATGGTTGAGATGATACCCCGTCTGTGTTGCTGAATTGGATAAGGTCGCAGTGTGTGGTAGTGCGGGTTAAGCGTTTGAAAGTACTAACCACATGCCGTGAATTTTGGGTAAGCGGTAAGCCTAGTAGCCAATCGGCCCGAGGAGTGGACATACCTCCCACCACATGTATTTGATTCTTCTGGTTACTTGGTTCGACTGGGGAATACGTGTTGCAAGGGCAACCAGGAGTACGGGTTTTGTAGTCGCGCTACAGACGTACGTCCTGCACACATTGGGTGTGCGTATGGTCCTGCAGTCGCTTGTGGTGGATCTGATCCACGAGTCAGAATGAAAGGCAAACGGTTGCTTCGGAACGACCCTTTGGTGTTCCAAGCGTGTGAGTTAGGTTTACCTTGCAAGGTTGAAAATTCGATTCAGAATCGTCCGCTTCTCACGAAGATTGAGACTGCTTGATCCCTTTACCACATAGAGTAACAAGAGCAATGTTATAATTATCAAAGATGATGTTTGGCTAAAGATCTTACCTTGCTTGAGTAGATATAGGTGCTTATCTAGAATGGATAATCAACTAGAATCTGAAAGCTAAAAGTTGAAATTAAGGATCTACTCTTTGTTGCTTTTCAGCTAAAATTAAACCCAGAGCCATTAAAAGCTTTCATAAGTCTAGTTATGGGCTAAGTATACCCAATCCCGGGTAAGCCTTGTTGAGTATTAGTATACTCAACCTTGCTAGTTGAATGTTTTTCAGGTGATATCTATGAAGACCCTACTCTTCCCTTGCCTTGGCCCTGTGCTCTTCCAGATGATTGGTCCGTGGAATGGGATCCATCCCCGGCCAGCACTGGTGATATCGAGTGATGTCGTGCCCGGGCTTAGCATGACATCCGCCTTGACGACGTGTTGTACATCATCGCGTTTGTTTTTCGCTGCCAAAAACCATAACCTTAACAGTTTGTAATAATTTATCTAAATTTGAAACTTCATACTTCTTTTGGAAACTCTTGTAATGTAAATCCTTGTGATGTAAAATATGATGGTGATTGTATCTCTGGACTCACCTTCGTGTGAGGTAACCTTATTTGATCCTGTGTATCGGTGGTTTATCGGGACGTTACCCGACAGGCCAAGGGATTATACCGTTTGAAGCACGTTGGAGCCCTCTGGAGTGGATTCGCGTACTTGAGCCGGTATAATTCAGGTTGGTTCTGCCACATCCAGAATCTTCACCGGATGCTCGACATAGGTCAGATCCTCCTGCACATCTAACCCTTCTATCGGTGCTTGCTCTTCTGGCACTCTCAAGCACTTCTTCAGCTGAGACACGTGGAACACATCGTGCACTCCTGAGAGATTTGGAGGCAACTCCAAACGATATGCCACCTCACCTTTCCGTTCCAACACCTCGAACGGACCAATGTATCGAGGGGCTAGCTTCCCTCTCACATTAAACCTGCGGATTCCTCTCATCGGCGAGACCTTCAGGTACACATGGTCACCCACTGCAAAGGTCAAATCTCGACGACGAACATCCGCGTAACTTTTCTGACGAGTCTGAGCGACCCTCAGGTTCTCTCGCACCTGCTGTACCAACTGCTCTGCCTCTTCAACAATATCTGGACCAAATACCTGCCTCTCGCCAATCTGATCCCAATACAGAGGAGTCCTGCACTTCCGACCATACAGGGCCTCGAAAGGAGATTTCTTCAGACTGGCCTGATAACTGTTGTTATACGAAAACTCTGCATACGGCATTTATCCCAGCTGGTACCATACTGAATAGCGCAAGCTCGAAGCATATCCTCCAACACTTGGTTGGTTCGCTCTATCTGCCCATCTGTCTGAGGATGATACGCAGTATTGAAGCGCAGCTTCGTATCCAACGAATCGTGCAACTGCTCCCAGAACCGCGAAGTGAACTGAGATCCTGAATCAGATATAATCTTTTTAGGAACACCATGCAGACATACAATTCTGGAGATGTACAACTCTGCGAGTCTAGCACCGGAGTAAGTAGTGTTCACCGGAATGAAGTGAGCAACCTTCGTCAACCGATCCACTACTACCCATATGGAGTTGTACCCTTTCTGAGTACGAGGCAAGCCAACGATGAAATCCATAGTGATTTCCTCCCATTTCCACTCTGGAATCTTCAACGGCTGCAATAGACCTGCTGGCCTCTGATGCTCTGCCTTGACACGCTGACAAGTGTCACAGATAGCCACGTACTCCGCAACGGAACGCTTCATTCCATACCACCAGAATCGTTCCTTGAGATCATAATACATCTTCGTACTGCCTGGATGGATAGAATATGCCGTATCATGAGCCTCACTTAGAAACTTTCTGAGGTCATTCACATCCGGCACACATATACGACCCTTGTACCACAAGGTACCCTGATCATCCTCCCTGAAATGAGGTGCTTTGCCAATCTTGATCATGTCACGGATCTCCTGCAGCTTCTTATCATCTTTCTGATGCTGCCTGATCTCTGCCTCTAGAGTGGGCTCTGCCTCGAATGCTGCACTCGAGGTGTGATGCAAGAAACCCAGGCTCAACTGCTCAAACTCCTCACATAACTCCTGAGGCATCTGAAAAGCCATGGCCATGTTAACATAGCTCTTCCTGCTCAGAGCATCTGCTACCACATTAGCCTTGCCCGGATGATAGTGAATCTCCAGGTCATAATCTTTGACCAATTCTAGCCATCTTCTCTGCCACATATTCAGCTCACTCTGCGTGAAAATATACTTGAGGCTCTTGTGATCGGTGTAAATATCACACCTCTGCCCAAACAAGTAATGCCTCCATATCTTCAGAGCATGCACAACTGCGGCTAACTCCAGATCATGAGTGGGATAATTCAGCTCGTGCCGGCGCAACTGCCATGAAGCATAAGCTATGACTCTGCCTTCCTGCATCAGAACGCAACCAAGACCATCCCTCGAAGCATCACAATATACTGTGAACCTCTTGCTCTGGTCTGGCAGAGTAAGGACTGGCGCCGTAGTCAACCTCTTCTTCAGCTCCTCGAAGGCCTTCTGACGCTCATCAGTCCAAGAGAAACCCACGTCCTTCTCCAGCAAGGAAGTCAAAGGCTTCGCAATCTTGGAGAAATTCTCAATGAACCTCCGATAATAGCCTGCTAAGCCCAGAAAAGAGCGGACTTCCTTCACTGTCTGCGGTACAACCCAGTCAAGCACATCCTTCACCTTCCCGGGGTCCACAGCAATACCTCCCTTGGAGATAACATGACCGAGGAATGGAACCTCGTCAATCCAGAACTCGCACTTGCTGAGCTTGGCATACAGCTTGTGCTCTCTGAGCCTCTGCAACACAAGCCTCAGATGTTTTTCATGCTCTGCTTCTGACTTGGAATATATCAGGATATCATCAATGAATATCACCACGAAGGTGTCCAGATAATCCATGAAAACCTTGTTCATCAGATGCATGAAGAAAGCCGGAGCATTGGTCAAGCCAAAGGACATGACCGTATACTCGTATAGCCCATACTTGCAAGTGAATGCCGTCTTCGGAATATCCTCAGAACGAATCTTCAGCTGATGATAACCCGAACGCAGATCAATCTTCGAGAACACACAAGCACCCTAAAGCTGATCGAAAAGATCCTCAATACGGGGCAATGGATGCTTGTTCTTGATGGTGACTGCATTCAGATCCCGATAATCTACGCACATTCTCTTCGCGCCATCCTTCTTCTCTACAAGCAATACGGGAAAAGCCCAAGGAGAGAAACTGCGACGGATATAACCCTTAGCTAGCAACTCGTCGACAGTCTTCTTAACTTCCTCATGCTCAACAGGTGCCATACGATAGGGCCGCTTAGCAATAGGAGCTGTGCCAGGCAAGAGATCAATAGAAAACTCAATGTCGCGATTAGGCGGCATACCTGGCAAATCATCCGGAAAGACATCCGGGAATTCAGACACCACGCGAATACCATCCGTGGGTCAAGCCTCCATCTGATGAAGAAATCCAGAAGGCTCTGTAGCTCCAACAGTGACCTCCTGACCATCCGGTGCTGATAGAAGAACAGTCCTCTGAGCACAATCTGTCCGGACTCCCCACTTAGCAAGAGTCTCCATCCCGAGGATCACATCAATGCCCTTGGTGTCTAGCACTATCAGATTTGCGCTGAAATCTACCCCCTTATGGCCAGACTGACTCTGGGACAGAAGACATGAGACCTCAATTGTCCTCCCGGTGAAGATACTAACATGCACCTCTTTAATGTGCTAGTATGAATACCATGATGCTCAACAAAAGACTGGGTGATGAAAGAATGCGTAGCACCAGTATCAAAAAGCACTGTAGCAGGATGGGTGTTGACCATAAACGTACCAATAACCACGTTAGGAGCCTCGGCCGCTGACTCGGCCGTCACGTGGTTCACCCTGCCCTGAGCTGGGGCCTTGGGCGGTACTGCACGCCCCTACTGTCCTGCCTGCGCCTTCCGAGGGCAGACGTTGGCGTAGTGCCCCGGCTCGCCGCAGTGGAAGCACACTCGCGGAAAAGCAGCGGCCTGCTACCCGGCAGGAGGAGTGGGCACTCCCTGCCTCTGAGCTGGTGGAGCCGGAGGCGCTGGAAGCCTCAGTCCCTGTCCTGCCTGCTACGGAGGATGAGGAGGAAACTGCTGCCGCTGCTGGTACTGCTGGGGCGGCCTCTGCTGCTGCTGAGGATGCTGATAGCGGGGACGGGTGTTGCTGCCCGAAGAGGATGGAGCCATCTTCCTCTTCTTATCCTCAATCTCCCGGTGCTTGCGCTCGGTGTTGAGTGCAGCATCAACCAGTTGGTTGAAGTTGTCGAAGCGGTGGTTCAGCAGCGCATACTGGATGTGATCATCCAGCCCTTCCTTGAAATACTCCTGCTTGTCGCTATCGTAGGCGACGTCAGCAGGGGCATAGCGGGCCAGCTGAAGAAAACGGTCACGGTACTCCGTCACCGTCATAGATCCCTGAAACAACGAACACAGATAACAAGGATAGGAATCGCTCAATGTGTTAGGATTTACGAAAAGGAATTCAAGGATAGATCAAAGCTCAAAAGAAATTGCAGATAACTCTATTCAAATTTACCTGCTTAAGGGCACGGAACTCCTTCTGCTTCATCTTCATGATCCCCTCAGGAATATGGTGGCTCCTGAAGCGCTCACGGAACTGGACCCAAGTGAGA